>NW_017215056.1:0-14213 GCF_001704415.2 Capra hircus
GTCCTCGTCTCGAGTGGGGGCATGCACGTGCACTTTCCTCCCGAGAGCAGTAGAGCTGTTCGCGTGGATCAAGGAATCTGTGGCTTTCCTCGAGGCTTTCCCAAGAGGCTTTCCCACGAGGCTTTCCCACAGGGCTGTCCCACGTACCAGCGTGGTGTGAGTCGATCCTCGGCTTGAAAGTCGAGGCAGTGCAGGGAAAACAGTTTTCATTGGAATTAACTGAGACATCTTTGGGACTCTGGGAATGGTGGCACGACCCTGGAGTTCCTCTCGCCTTTCCTGTGGAGAGCGCCTCCTCTTGAGATGCAACCGGAACGCCGGGAATACTTGACCGACCACGCAGGAAAAGGATCCCCTCTCGAGCTAGGAGGCAGAAACGGGGCTCCTCTGGATGTGGGCGGACTGTCGTGCTTCCTCTCGAGTGGAGATGGGTATGTCGGGGAACTTCTTGAGTTGCAGCAAGGGTGTGAAGGACCCTTTGGAAGTTCCAGAGGTTAGTTTTGATTAGCTTCGAGACGCCTCATTGGAAATGGGCCTCATCTCGCCTGCAGGGACAACCTCCTGGATTTTCTCGGGTTGCGGCAGGTGCTCTCGACTTGCGACGGGGACCTCAGGGACCCGCTCTGGTGGCCTCAGGAACGGTCCAGTCCCATGCGAGTTTGCTCGGGGGCCTCTCGGGGATTCGTCTCCCGTCGATGCCGGGGCCTAAGACCTTTGTGTGGAGTCGTTGGCTTGGAACCTGAGGATTCCCCTCCAGTGCTGACATGGATCTTGGGGAACCTCTGGAGTCTCCCCAGGGGAGTCAGTCCTCGTCTCGTGTGGGGGCATGCACATGGGCTTTCCTCTCGAACTGTAGCAGCAGTGTCGCGCTTCCCTTCGCGTGGATCAAGGGATCTGTGGCTTTCCCTCGAGGCTTTCCCACGAGGCTTTCCCACAAGGCTGTCCCACGGTGCCACTGTGGTGTGAATCGATCCTCGGCTTGAAATTCGAGGCAGTGCAGGGAAAACAGGTTTCCCAGGAATGGACTGAGACATCTGGGGAACTCTGGGAATGGTGGCACGACCCTGGATTTCCTCTCGCCTTTCCTGTGGAGAACGCCTCCTGTTCAGATGCGTGGGAACGCCAGGAATCCTTTCCCGACGACACAGGGAGAGAATCAATCCTCTCGAGCTATGAGGCGGAAACGGGGGCTCCTCTGGATGTGGGCGGGACTCTCGTGTTTCCTCTCGAGTGAAGACGGGTATGTCGGGGAACTTCTTGAGTTGCAGCAAGGGTGTGAAGTACCCTTTGGAAGTTCCAGAGGTTAGGTGTGATTAGCCTCGAGACGCCTCAGCGGAAATGGGCCTCATCTCGCCTGAAGGGGAGAACCTCCTGGATTTTCTCGAGTTGCGGCAGGTGCTTTCCACGTAGGACGGGGACCACAGGGACAAGCTCTGGTGGCCTCAGGGAAGGCCAGTCCCCATGCGAGTTGCTCGGGGGCCTCTTAGGATTCCTCTCCCGTTGATGCCGGGGCCTAAGTCCTTGTGTGGAGTCGTTGCCAGAATCTGAGGATTCCTCTCCAGTGCTGACATGGATTTAGGGGTACTTCTAGAGTCTCCCCATGGGAGTCAGTCCTCGTCAGATTGGGGGCATGCACTTGGGCTTTCCTTCCGAGCTGTAGGAGCAGTGTCACGCTTCCCTTCGCGTGGATCAAGGGATCTGTGGCTTTCCCTCGAGGCTTTCCCACGAGGCTTTCCCACGAGGCTTTCCCACAGGGCTGTCCCACGTGCCACCGTGGTGTGAGTCGATCCTCGGCTTGAAAGCCGAGGCAGTGCAGGGAAGAGAGGTTTCCCTGGAATGCACGGAGACATCTGGGGGACTCTGGGAATGGTGTCACGACCCTGGAATTCCTCTCGCCTTTCCTGTGGAGAGCGCCTCCTCTTGGGATGCGACGGGAACGCCGGGAAATTTTTCCCGATCACGCAGGGAAAGGATCCCTCCTCTCAAGCTAGGAGGCGGAAACGGTGCTCCTCTGGATGTGGGCGGGACTCTCGTGCTTCCTCTGGAGTGGAGACGGTATGTGGGGGAACTTCTTGAGTTGCAGCAAGGGTGTGAAGGACCCTTTGAAAGTTCCAGAGGTTAGGTGTGATTAGCCTCGAGACGCCTCAGCGGAAATGGGCCTCATCTCGCCTGGAGGGGAGAACCTCCTGGATTTTCTCGAGTTGCGGCAGGTGCTCTAGACTTACGACGGGGACTTCAGGGACCCGCTCTGGTGGCCTCAGTTAAGGTCTCTCCCCATGCGAGTTGCTCGGGGGCCTCTCGGGATTCCTCTCCCGTCAATGTCGGGGCCTAAGACCTTGTGTGGAGTCGCTGCCGGAACCTGAGGATTCCTCTCCAGTGCTGACATGGATCTTGGGGTACTTCTGGAGTATCCCCTGAGGAGTGAGTCTTCGTCTCGTGTGGAGGCATGCACTTCTGCTTTCCTCCCGAGCTGTAGCAGCAATATCATGCTTCCCGTCGGGAGGATCATGGGATCAGTGGCTTTCCCTCGGTGCTTTCCCACGAGGCTTTCCCATGAGGCTTTCCCTCAGGGCTGTCCCACGTGCCACCGTGGTGTGAGTCAATCCTCGGCTTGAAAGTCGAGGCAGTGCAGGGAAAACAGGGTTTCCTGGAATGGACTGAGACATCTGGGGGACTCTGGGAATCGTGACACGACCGTGGAGTTCCTCTGGCCTTTCCTGTGCAGAGCGCCTCCACTTGAGATGCGACGGGAACGCCGGGAACTCTTTCCCGACCACGCAGGGAAAGGATCCCTCCTCTCTAGCTATGAGGCGGAAACGGGGCTCCTCTGGATGTGGGCGGGACTCTCGTGCTTCGTCTCGAGTGGAGACGGGTATGTCGGGAAACTTCTTGAGTTGCAGCAAGGGTGTGAAGGACCCTTTGGAAGTTCCAGATATTAGGTGTGATTATCCTCGAGACGCCTCAGCGGAAATGGGCCTCATCTCGCCTGGAGGGGAGAACCTCCTGGATTTTCTCGAGTTGTTGCAGGTGCTCTCAACTTAAGACGGGACCTCAGGGACCGCTCTGGTGGCCTCAGGAAAGGCCAGTCCCCAAGCGAGTTGCTCTGGAGCCTCTCGGGATTCCTCTCCCGTCGATGCCGGGGCCTAAGACCTTTTTGGAGTCGGGGCCAACCCTGAGGATGCCTCTCCATTGCTGACATGAATCTTTCCGTACTTCTGGAGTCTCGCCAGGGGAGTCATTCCTCATCTCGTGTGGGGGCATGCACCTGCCATTTCCTCACGAGCTGTAGCAGCAGTGTCACGCTTGCTGACGTGTGGATCAAGGGATCTGTCGCTTTCCATTGAGGCTTTCCCACGAGGCTTTCCAACAGGGCTGTCCCACGTGCCACGGTGGTGTGAGTCGATCCTCGGCGTGGACGTCGAGGCAGTGCAGGGAAAACAGGTTCTTCCTGAATGGACTTAGACATCTGGGGGACTCTTAGAATGCTGGCAAGGCCCTGGAGTTCCTCTCGTCTTTCCTGTTGAAAGCGCCTCCTCTTGATATGCGACGCGAAGGCCTGGAATTCTTTCCCGAAGACGAAGGGAAAGGATCCCTCTTCTCGAGCTACGAGGCGGAAACGGGGCTCCACTGGATGTGGGCGGGACCCTCGTCCTTCCTCTCGAGTGGAGATGGGTATGTCGGAGAACTTCTTGACTTGCAGCAAGGGTGTGAAGGACCCTTTGGAAGTTCCAGAGGTTAGTTGTGATTAGCCTCGAGACGCCTCAGCGGAAATGGGCCTCATCTCGCCTGGAGGGGAGAACCTCCTGGATTTTCTCCAGTTGCGGCAGGTGCTCTCGAGTTTCGACAGAGACCTCAGGGACCCGCTCTGGTGACCTCAGGAAAGGCCAGTCCCCATGCGAGGTGCTAGGGGCCCTCTCAGGATTCCTCTCCTGTCGATGCCGGGGCCTAAGTCCTTGTGTGGAGTCGGGACCGGAACCTGAGGATTGCTCTCCAGTGCTGACATGGATCTTGGCGTACTTCTGGAGTCTCCCAAGTGGCGTCAGTCCTCGGCTCGAGTGGGGTCATGCACGTGCGCTTTCCTCCTGAGCGGTAGCAGCAGTGTCTCGCTTCCCGTCCCGTGGATCAAGGGATCTGTGGCTTTCCCTCGAGTCTTCCCATGAGGCTTTCTCTCAGGGCTATTCCACTTGCCACCATGGTGTGATCGATCCTCGGCGTGAAAGTCGAACCAGTGCAGGGAAAACAGGAACCTCCTTCCCCACAGTAGGGGGTACACTGTCCCCTTGGTCGGGTATCTCCAGGGCACTCGCGCTGGGGGGTTGCCCGTGGATATTCGGGCCTCAGGCTCCACGTGAGAAAAGCCCCAAATGGCATTAGCTGCCAGTCCAGACGCTGGCCCTCAGGTCTCTGTCCGGAGCCTTGGGCTCCAGGCAACTCAAAGCCCTCGGGGTGGCACTCTGGGACTGCTGTAGGGAATGGACGCCAAGAGCCCACGGAGGAGTTGGGGAGGGGGCAGGGGGGAAACAGAGGCGAGGACAGCGAGGGATCTAGGTGGAGGCGCTGGAGAGAGCGTCTGGTGTCCCAGAATGCCTCAGAGGAGCCAGAGGGGGACAGTCGAGGCCCAGGGACCTGTGGAATGTGAAAAGGCGGGAAATCCCAGAGCAAGGCAGGCTGGGAAAGGGGGCGTTGGTGGCCAATTCAAAGGGACCTAGGGGCGTTTCCTGGGCGGTGAGCTCCCTTGGCACTGCTGAGGGCCCTGATTGATCCACCCGGGATTGATCCCACCCCCCGCTGAGAGGGAGGGCCACAAACCAAAGCCCCCGAACTGCCCGCCCACCCCAACGGGGATCTTGGCGGTCCGGGGCACAGCCGTGCCCGGGAAAAGCCCACTCACTCCACGGGACTCCGTCCAGGGTCTCTGCTTGGAAAGAGGCCAGGGGCGGCCCCCTCCATCTACCCACCCAAACCTTATTGACGTCAATGGGGGCGGAGCCGCCTCCCGCTTTCCAGAGTCCTGAGCTGCTGGGTCCCCACCCACTCGGCCAGCAGTCTGCAGCATGCCCGTGTGCCTCTCCCACCATGGCTTCGTCCGGCTCCTCCAGCACCTCAAGCAGTACGTTTGCCCTCGGTCCCTGTGGTCGGATCACATCTCAGGGGATTTGCAGGTGGCCTGGGCAAGGGCTCTCGGCCAACGTGTTGACCCCCTCCCACCCGAGAACGGCGGGGACCCATCGGCCAGGCCCGGGGTTCCGAGGCGTCAGGTGTGCCCAAATTCGGAGGGCCTGGCATCGTTCGTTCATCTTGCTCCTTTGGCACACGCATGGCTTCTCCGTTCTCTTTTCTGGGAAGACAGTGTTGTTTCAGGGGGAGTGCTGCGGGGGGCGGGGGCCGGGGTTGGGTGGTGGTGGGAGCAGGTGCTGTGCTGGGATGAGGCCCTTTATCCTCATATCTTCCTGTGGGAATGGGAGTCGGGGAGCTCTGTGGCCTTGCTGCCTTTAGTGGCTTCCTCTGCGCAGGGGCCTAGTGGCTTCTGCCTTTTGTCAGGCGTTACGGGGTTTGGGCTTCGCTTTGGTGGCCTTGGCCTTTGCCTTGGCCTGGGCCTTGGCCTTGCCCTTGGCGTTGCCCTTGCCCTTGCCTTGGCCTTGGGCTGGGCCTTGCCTTGCCCTTGAATTTGAACTTGACCTTGACCTTGACCTTGAACTTGACTTAGAACTTAACCTTAACCTTGAACTTGACCCTGAACTTGACCTTGACCTTGACCTTGAAGTTGACCTTGACCTTGAACTTGAACTTGATCTTGACCTTGAACTTGACCTTGACCTTGAACCTGAACTTGAACTTGACCTTTACCATGAACTTGAACTTGACCTTGACCTTGAACTTCAACTTGACCTTGAACTTGAACTTGACCTTGACCTTGACCAACAACGGGAGACCTCGAGATTTGCTCAGAGCACCGGAGGTCCAGAAGCAGGGCCCTGTATCTCCCCTTCCCTTTGTGATCATTGCAAAGACATTCCTAGCTGATAGCGGGAGTGCCCCTGAAGAAGCAAGCAGTGGGAGTGTGTTTGACACGACTGTGTGCCTTCCTGGCCTCATCTCCACAAGGGGCCTTTCCTCTCGAAGTAGGCCCCATGTCCCCTTGGGGAGGGTGTCATGCCTCTTTTCTCCTCACTGCCAAAGGGTGGAGCCAAGCTCGCTCTGTCAGAGGTACAAAAACAGCAATTGAATGGATTTTCAAGCTCTTGCTAGGCTGCACCCTTTCAGGGCCCACTTTACTGAAACAGGTGCTCTGTGGCCCCTGGTTGGGTATGCAGGTTCACAAACAGGGTGAGATCCTGTCCAAGCCAAGAATTTTCCTGAAAGACCTAGGCTCACTAGAGCTCTCCTCCAGAGCAAAGGGGATAGAGGAGATGTATGGAGGAGTCTTTGCCTTTCCCTGTGAGTGTGGGGCTACTCCCTACAGCCCCCAGCTCAGAGATAACTGCCTCTAAGAAAGGAATGGCAAGAAGCGCTATTCTTGGAGGTTGGGACAGGGAGTTCGCAGCATGTGGGGAAAGAAAGACTTCTTCGGGGAAGAAGAGGCAACCACCGGGGGTGTGTTTGCAAGCCTCTATTTGGAAGGAACGGGTTTGCTTATACAACTCAAGACCTCCAGATCTGCTCAGAGGACTGAAGTTCCAGAGACAGGGCCATGTATCTCCCCTTCCCTTTGAGATCCTTGCAAAGACATTCCTAGCAGATCGTGGGAGTGCCCATGAAGAAGCAAGCAGCGGGAGTGTGCTTGACATCACTGGCTGCCTACCTGGGCTCAGCTCCTCAAGGGGCCTTTCTCTCCTGGTAGGCCCTATGTCCCCTTTGGGAGAGGGTTGTGCCCTCTTCCCTCCACACTGCCAAAGGGTGGAGGTGGAGCAAACTCGTTCTCTCCGAGGTAAAAAAAAAAAAGACAAATTGGATGGATTTTTAAGCTCTTGCTATGCTGCACCCCTCCAGGACCCACTCGAGCAAAACAGGTGCCCTGTGGCCCCTAGGTCGGGTATGCAGGTTCACACACCGGGTGTGATCCCGTCAAAGCCAAGAATTTTTCTGACAGACCTAGGCTCACTAGAGCTCTCCTCCAGAGGAAAGGGGACAGAAAAGACGTGTGTGTGGAGGTGGCTCTGCCTTTCCAGGTCCCAATCTCAGGGATAACTGCCCCTAAGAAAGGACCTGCTGCTACTGCTGCTGCTAAGTTGCTTCAGTCGTGTTCGACTCTGTGCGACGCCATAGACGGTAGCCCACTAGGCTCCCCCGTCCCTGGGATTCTCCAGGCAAGAACAGTAAGTGGGTTGCCATTGCCTTCTCCAATGCATGAAAGTGAAAATGAAAGTGCAGTCGCTCAGTCGTGTCCGACCCTCAGCGACCCCACGGACTGCAGCCTACCAGGCTTCTCCGTCCATAGGATTTTCTGAAAGGAACTGCAAGAAGCGCTTTTCCAGGAGGCTGGGAAAGGGAGTTCGCAGGATGTGGGGAAAGAGAGCCTCCTTCGGGGAAGAATAGGCGGCCACTTGTTTTGTGTTGCAAACCTCTATTTGGAAGGAACAGGTTAGCTTATACAAAGGGAGACCTCCAGATCTGCTCAGAGGACCGAAGTTGCAGAGGCAGGTCGGTGTAATTTCCCTTCACTTTGCGATCCTTGCAAAGACATTCCTTGCTGATAGATGATTCAGCAAGGGCCTTTGAGACTGTTGTTTTCTTTCCTAGGTTCAAAGATTCCTTCAGTTCCTAATATAGATATCCTAGAAATTATGTGACATCCGTGAAAATCTGATATGTCCTGGTCAAATGCTGTCAGTTATAATTCCAGTTATCATATTAAAGCATTTCAAGTCGCAGCAGTGACCAGATTACATTGTCAATTTCTATTTAATCAGGTTTTAACCATGTCCTCTATGGTTTCACACTGATGCCTTTGCAGAAATACTGCTACTTCAAGATATATGGAATATACTTTTTTTAAGCTTACCGATAATTTGTTTGTTTGTTTGTTTGTCTTCTGGTAAGCTGGTAGCAGATGGAATTTAGTCTCCTCTCTAGGTTAAGAGAACAAAGTTTTCTTAGAATGCAATTTTTGATAACAGACTATGAATTTCTTTACCTTTCATTGATTTATAATTGTTTTCATCATCTGTTTTTTTTACTTCGGTAAAGTAAATAAGCCTTATTTAAGATTTTGGTACATGTTGGATGGACTAAGCTTTCCCCACTCTTGCAAGTTCCCTTAACCCTTCAGATTCTTCTCGTGGGACCAAGATCTCACTTTCCTCCAGAGGGACAATCCAAGCTTTTTATTAGTTGATCTGCCCCTGACATCAGAGTCCATTTGAGCACGAGTTGGCATATAATTTAGGCATGAAACTATGACTACATAAAGAAAAGGTGATTTTATGATTCAGGGATGGCCATGATATGCCTTGCACTTCAGAGAAAATGGGTTAAAATGATTTTTTTTTCTTCAAAAACTGCACAGCCAGTTCTTTCAGCATATGCAATTGAAAACATCTAGTCATTAGGTCAGTTTTCATTCCAATCCCAAAGAAAGGCAATGACAAAAATATTCAAGGTGCTGCACAATTGCACTCATCTCACACACTAGTAAAGTAATGCTCAAAATTCTCCAAGTTCACATGAACTGTGAACTTCCAAATGTTCAAGAGGGATTTAAAAAATGCAGAGAAACCAGAGATCAAACTGCCAACATCCACTGGATCATTGAAAAAGCAAGAGAGTTCCAGAAAAAAAGACATCTATTTCTGCTTTATTGACTATGCCAAAGCCTTTGACTGTGTGGATCACAATAAACTGGGAAAAATTCTGAAAGAGATGGGAATACCAGACCACCTGACCTGTCTCTTGAGAAACCTGTATGCAGGTCAGGAAGAAACAGTTCGAACTGGACATGGAACAACAGACTGGTTCTTAATAGGAAAAGGAATATGTCAAGGCTGTATATTGTCAGCCTGCTTATTTAACTTATATGCAGAGTACATCATGAGAAACACTGGGCTGGAGGAAGCACACGCTGGAATCCAGATTGCTGGGAGAAATATCAAGAATCTCAGATATGCAGATGACACCACCCTTATGGCAGAAAGTGAAGAAGAACTAAAGAGTCTCCTGATGAAAGTGAAAGAGGAGAGTGAAAAAGTTAGCTTAAAGCTCAGCATTCAGAAAACTAAAATCATTGCATCCAGTCTCATCACTTCATGGCAAATAGATGGGAAAACATTGGAAACAGCAGCGGACTATTTTTGGGGGCTTGGAAATCACTGCAGGTGATGGCTGCCTCCATGAACTTAAAACATATTTATGACTTGGAAGAAAAGTGATGACCAAAATAGACAGCATATTAAAAAGCCGAGACGTTGCTTTGCCAACAAAGATCCATCCAGTCAAGGCTATGGTTTTTCCATATGTCATGGATGGATATGAAAGATGTACTATAAAGAAAGTGACAGCTGAAAATTGGATGCTTTTGAACTGTGGTGTTGGAGAAGATGCTTGTAGGTCGCTTAGACTACAAGGAGACACAACCACTCCATCCTAAAGGAAATCAGGTCTGAATATACATTGGAAGGACTAATACTGAACCTGAAACTCCAATACTTTGGCCACTTGATGTGAAGAGCTGACTCACTTGGAAGTTGCTTTGATTTGCCTGTGAGTGTGGGAGCCCTCCCTGGGCAAAGGGCCTCAGGGGTCATTGCCACTGAATCACGACCTCCAAGCAAGCGCATTCCAGCTGTGTGACATTCAGGAAGCAGGAGACTGGGAAAACTATCTTCCTTAGAGGAAGGAAAGTCATCCACAGAGAGTGTGTTTTCAGGCCTCTCTTTGCAGCAAGTGTTTTGCTTCTCAGACATCAGAGCTGCAGGCTTGCTCTGAGGGCCTCAATTGCAGAGTCAGGGCTGTGTGTCTCACTGCACTTTCCAAGCATTGCAGACACATTCCTAGGTTGGAGCAGTGCTTCCCATGAGAAAGAAGCCTCGGGAGTGTGTCTGAGCGGGCTGAGTGCCATGCTAGGGTCACCTAGTCGAGGGCACCTTGCACATCCAATGGGCCCCAGGCGAGTAGCTATGGACCGGCCCTTCGGTTGAGACATCCCAAAGCAGGGAACAAAGCTAGCTCTGTCAGAAGGAGGAAAACAGCAATGGGATGGATTTTCAAGCAGTTGCTAAGTCACACCACGTTAGGGCTCCCCGGGAAAGAAATGCAAATTTTGGCCTCTAGGCCCAGTATCCAGATGTGTGCACAGGATATTTTCCCCACAGGATCCAAGAATGTTCCAGACAGACCTAAGCTCACTAGCTCTCTCCTGCAGAGGAAATGAAATATTGTTGCTGAACCACGAAAAGATGCTGGGATTCTTGGCTTATGGAGGAGAAGAATTCAATCCAGGGCCCAAGACGAGGCTTGATTGCTCAGAGCTTTTGTGCAATAGAGTTTTATTAAAGGATAAAGGAGATAGAGAAAGCTTCTGACAGAGACATTACAAGGGGCAGAAAGCGTACCCCCTTGCTAGTGTTAGTAATGGAGTTATATACTCTCCAATAAGTTATGACAACGAACAAAAGAATGTCTGGAGGTTGTAAAGACTCACTAGACCTACTCCCATAATTGACATTTTAAGATAACAGGATTAGCCAGAAGGTTTTTTCCAGAGACCGTCCTCAAGAAGGATGCATGATTGTTATATAATCCTAAGGAAAGTAGAGGGAAAAACAGTTTGTCCTTCCTTCCTCCTTGAGAATTCTAGACCCCTCTCTCCTTGGGGACCCTTGAACTTCTTAGAAACCTGCCTTGGCAATGACTCTCTCAGAAACATGATTGAACAGCCGTTTGGAGCTTCCTTTGACTTTCCCTGGGAGGGAGGGAGCCCTCCCTGAGCACAGGGCCTCAGGGGCCATGGCCAATGAAAAATAATCTCCCAGCAAGTGCTTTTCAGCCCTGTGTGACTCTCAGCCCACAGGAGGCTGAGAAAACTCTCTTCCTTGGAGGAAGGAAAGGCAGCCCAAGAGTGTGTTTTCAGGCCTGTATCTTGCAGCAAGTGTTTGGCTTGTTAGACAGAAGACCTGCAGGCCTGTTCCAACAGACTCAATGCCAGAATCAGGGCCTTGTGTCTCCCTGCAGTTTCCTGGCCTTGCAAACACATTCCTAGGTGAGAGCAGTCCTGCCCATGGGGAAGCAGGCTGCGGGAGTGTGTCTGAGGGGGCCAGGTGTCATGCTGGGGTCACCTGGTCGAGGGCACCTTGCACCTCCAATGGACCCAGGCAAGGAGTTGCAGGCCACCACCTTGCTTCTGAAATCCCAAATGGGGAGCAAAGCTCGCTCTGTCAGAGGGAAGAAAACAGCAACAGGATGGATTTTCAAGCAGTTGCTAGGCTGTACTGCGTTAGGGCTCCAAGGAAGGAAAATGCGAATTTTAGCCCCTACGACTGGTATCCAGGTGGGCTCCCAGGATGATTTCCCCGCAGGATCCAAGAACGTTCCAGACAGACCTGGGCTCACTAGCTCCCTCCTGCAGAGGAAACATGAGAGAACAGCTGTTTGGAGGTTGCTTTGACTTCCCCTGGGAGGGTAGGATCCCTCCCTGGGTGCAGGGCCTCAGGGGCCATTGCCGCTGAGAAATGCCCTCTAAGCCAGACCTTTGCAGCCTTGTATGACTCAGCACGGAGGAGACTGGAAAAGCTCTCTTCCTTGGAGGAAGGAAAGGCAGCCCCAGAGAGTGTGTTTTCACACCTGTATCTTGCAGCAAGTGTTTGGCGTCTCAGACGTCAGACCTCCAGGCCTGCTCCAACGGCCTCAGTTCCAGAGTCAGGGCCGTGTGTCTCCCTGCATTTTCTGAGCCTTGGGAACACATTCCTAGGTCAGAACAGTCCTGCCCATGGGAAGGAGGCTGCGGGAGTGTGTCTGAGGGGTCGAGTGCCATGCTGGGGTCCAATAGACCCGGTACCTCCAATAGACCCCAGGACAACAGCGGTGGGGCTCCCCCTGGCTTCCGAAATGCCAAAGCGAGAAGCAAAGCTAGCTCTATCAGAAGGAAGAAAAGAGCAATCGGATGGATGTTCAGGCTGTTGCTGGGCCGCACCACTTCAGGGTCCCCCCCGAGAGGAACAGGCCGCCTGTGGCCCCTAGGTCCGATATGCAGGTTAACACACAGGGTGTGTCCCCATAGGAGCCAAGAATTTTCCTGACAGACCTAGGCTCACTAGAGCTCTCCTACAGGGCAAAAGGGGTAGAACAGACTGTGGATGTGACTCTGCCTTTCCCAGCGAGCATGGGGCCCTCCCTATGGCCCCGGGCTCCAGGGAAAATTGTCCCTGAAAAATGACCTCCAAGAAGCGCTTTTCCAGCAGGCTGGTGATGCAGAGTTCACAGGATGCGGGGAAAGTGATCGTCCTACAGGGAAGAAGAGGCAGCCACCCAGTGTGTGTTTGCAAGCCTGTATTTGGAAGAAAACTGGTTAGCTCCTTCAAGGGGAGACCTCCAGGTCTGCTCAGAGGACCGAAATTCCAGAGGCAGCACCATGCATCTCCCCTGTCCTTCCTGGAGCCTTGGAAAGACATTCCTAGCTTATAGCGGTATTGCTCATGAAGAAGCAGGATGCAGGAATGTGTCAGACATGACTGGGTGCCTTCCTGGGTTCAGCTCCGTGAGGGGCCTTTCCACTCAAAGCTAGGTCCCATGCCTCCTTGGGGAGGAAGTGGGGCCCGCTTGCCTCCAAATTGCCAAAGGCTGGAACAAAGCTAGTTCTATCAGAGGTAAGAAAAGAGCAATTGGATGGATGTGGAAGCTGTTGCTGGCCGCACTGCTTCAGGCCCCCCACCCCTCCGCCCCCGAGAGAAACAGGCGCCCTGTGGCCCCTAGGTCCTGGATGCAGTTTCACACATAGAATGTGTCCCCATAGGAGCCAAGAATTTTCCTGACAGACCTAGGCTCACTAGAGCTCTCCTACAGAGCAAAGGGGATGGGACAGATGTGTGGCTGTGGCTCTGCCTTTCCCTGGGAGTGTGGAGCCGCTCCCTATGGCCCCGGGCTCCAGGGGAAGTTGCCCCTGAATAATGACCTCCAAGAAGCGCTTTTCCAACTGGCTGAGACGTGGAGTTCTCAGGATGCAGGGAAAGCGAGTGTCCTTCGGGGAAGCAAAGGCAGTCACCTGTTATCATGACTTACTAGAATAGTAGGTACCTTCTCCGGTTGGGCAGAGGCCTTCCCTACCTGATCTGAAAAAGAAAATGAAGTAGCTCGCTGATTTGAGAAATAATTCCCAGACTTGGGTTTCCAACCAGTATAGAATCCGACAATGGCCCTGTCTTTGTAGCCACGTTAATTAACAGGTATGTGAAGCTCTAAATATCAGTGGAAATTACATACAGCATATAGGCCTCAGGGGAAATGGGCCTCATCTCGCCTGGAGGGGAGAACCTCCTGGATTTTACCCAGTTGCGGCAGGTGCTCTCGAGTTACGATGCGGACCTCAGGGACCCGCTCTGGTGGCCTCAGGAAAGGCCAGTCCCCATGCGAGTTACCAGGGGCCTCTAGGGATTCCTCACCCATCGATGCCGTGCCTAAGACCTTGTGTGGAGTCGGGCCAGACCCTGAGGATGCCTCTCCAGTGCTGACATGAGTCTTTCCATACTTCTGGAGTCTTGCCACGGGATTCAGTCCTCATCTCATGTGGGGCCATGCACCTGCCAATTCCTCACGAGCTGTAGCAGCAGTGTCACGCTTTCTGACGTGTGGATCAAGGGATCTGTCGCTTTCCATTGAGGCTTTCACACGAGGCTTTCCAACAGGGCTGTCCCACGTGCCACGGTGGTGTGAGTCGATCCTCGGCGTGAAATTCGAGGCAGTGCAGGGAAAACAGGTTCTTCTGGAATGGACTTAGACATCTGGGGGACTCTTGGAATGCTGGCAAGACCCTGGAGTCCCTCTCGCCTTTCCTGTGGAGATCTCCTCCTCTTGAGATGCGACGGGAACACGGGGAATTCTTTCCCACCACGCAGGGAAAGAATCCTCCTCTTAAGCTAGGAGGCGGAAACGGGGCTCCTCTGGATGTGGGCGGGACTGTTGTGCTTCCTCTCGAGTGGAGACGGGTATGTCGGGGAACTTCTTGAGTTGTAGCAAGGGTGTGAAGGACCCTTTGGAAGTTCCAGAGGTTAGGTGTGATTAGCCTC
>NW_017215057.1:0-14211 GCF_001704415.2 Capra hircus
GCTTCCCTTCGCGTGGATCAAGGATCTGTGGCTTTCTTTTCCCACGAGGCTTTCCCACGAGGCTTTCCCAGGCTGTCCACGTGCCACCGTGGTGTGAGTCGATCCTCGGCTTGAAAGTCGAGGCAGTGCAGGGAAAACAGGTTTCCCTGGAATGGACTGAGACATCTGGGGGACTCTGGAATGGTGGCACGACCCTGGAGTTCCTCTCGCCTTTCCTGTGGAGAGCGCCTCCTCTTGAGATGCGATGGAAACGCCGGAATTCTTTCCCGACACGCAGGGAAAGGATCCCTCCTCTCGAGCTAGGAGCGGAAACGGGGCTCCTCTGGATGTGGGCGGGACTCTCTTGCTTCCTCTCGAGTGGAGACGGGTATGTCGGGGAACTTCTTGAGTTGCAGCAAAGGGTGTGAAGGACCCTTTGGAAGTTCCAGAGGTTAGGTGTGATTAGCCTCGAGACGCCTCAGCGGAAATGGGCCTCATCTCGCCTGGAGGGAGAACCTCCTGGATTTTCTCGAGTTGCGGCAGGTGCTCTCGACTTACGACGGGGACCTCAGGGACCATGCTCTGGTGGCCTCAGGAAAGGCCAGTCCCCATGCGAGTTGCTGGGGCCTCTCGGATTCCTCTCCTGTCGATGCCGGGCCTAAGACCTTGTGTGGAGTCGGTGCCGGAACCTGAGGATTCCTCTCCAGTGCTGACATGGATCTTGGGGTACTTCCTGAGTCTCCCCTGGGAGTCAGTCCTCGTCTCGAGTGGGGGCATGCACGTGCGCTTTCCTCCCGAGCTGTAGCAGCAGTGTCACGCTTCCCTTCGCGTGGATCAAGGATCTGTGGCTTTCCCTCGAGCTTTCCCACGAGGCTTTCCCACGAGGCTTTCCCACAAGGCTGCCCACGTGCCACCGTGGTGTGAGTCGATCCTCGGCTTGAAAGTCGAGGCAGTGCAGGGAAAACAGGTTTCCCTGGAATGGACTGAGACATCTGGGGGACTCTGGGAATGGTGGCACGACCCTGGAGTTCCTCTCGCCTTTCCTGTGGAGAGCGCCTCCTCTTGAGATGCGACGGAAACGCCGGAATTCTTTCCCGACACGCAGGGAAAATCCCTCCTCTCGAGCTAGGAGGCGGAAAACGGGGCTCCTCTGGATGTGGGCGGGACTCTCGTGCTTCCTCTCGAGTGGAGACGGGTATGTCGGGGAACTTCTTGAGTTGCAGCAAGGGTGTGAAGGACCCTTTGGAAGTTCCAGAGGTTAGGTGTGATTAGCCTCGAGACGCCTCAGCGGAAATGGGCCTCATCTCGCCTGGAGGGGAGAACCTCCTGGATTTTCTCGAGTTGCGGCAGGTGCTCTCGACTTACGACGGGGACCTCAGGGACCCGCTCTGGTGGCCTCAGGAAAGGCCAGTCCCCATGCGAGTTGCTGGGGGCCTCTCGGATTCCTCTCCGTCGATGCGGGGCCTAAGACCTTGTGTGGAGTCGGTGCCGGAACCTGAGGATTCCTCTCCAGTGCTGACATGGATCTTGGGGTACTTTTGGAGTCTCCCCTGGGGAGTCAGTCCTCGTCTCGAGTTGGGGGCATGCACGTGCGCTTTCCTCCCGAGCTGTAGCAGCAGTGTCACGCTTCCCTTCGCGTGGATGAAGGAATCTGTGGCTTTCCTCCGAGGCTTTCCCACGAGGCTTTCCCACGGGCTGTCCCACGTGCCACCGTGGTGTGAGTCATCCTCGGCTTGAAAGTCGAGGCAGTGCAGGGAAAACGTTTCCCTGGAATGGACTGAGACATCTGGGGACTCTGGGAATGGTGGCACGACCCTGGAGTTCCTCTCGCCTTTCCTGTGGAGAGCGCCTCCTCTTGAGATGCGATGGAAACGCCGGGAATTCTTTCCCGAACACGCAGGGAAAGGATCCCTCCTCTCGAGAGGAGGCGGAAACGGGGCTCCTCTGGATGTGGGCGGGACTCTCGTGCTTCCTCTCGAGTCGAGACGGGTATGTCGGGGAACTTCTTGAGTTGCAGCAAGGGGTGAAGGACCCTTTGAAATTCCAGAGTTAGGTGTGATTAGCCTCGAGATGCCTCAGCGGAAATGGGCCTCATCTCGCCTGGAGGGGAGAACCTCCTGGATTTTCTCGAGTTGGCAGGTGCTCTCGACTTACGACGGGACCTCAGGGACCGCTCTGGTGGCCTCAGGAAAGGCCAGTCCCCATGCGAGTTGCTCGGGGGCCTCTCGGATTCCTCCCGTCGATGCCGGGCCTAAAGACCTTGTGTGGAGTCGGTGCCGGAACCTGAGGATTCCTCTCCAGTGCTGACATGGATCTTGGGGTACGCTGAGTCTCCCCTGGGAGTCAGTCCTCGTCTCGAGTGGGGCATGCACGTGCGCTTTCCTCCCAGCTGTAGCAGCAGTGTCACGCTTCCCTTCGCGTGGATCAAGGGATCTGTGGCTTTCCCTCGAGGCTTTCCCACGAGGCTTTCCCTCGAGCTTTCCCACAAGGCTGTCCCACGTGCCACCGTGGTGTGAGTCGATCCTCGGCTTGAAAGTCGAGGCAGTGCAGGGAAAACAGGTTTCCCTGAATGGACTGAGACATCTGGGGACTCTGGGAATGGTGGCACGACCCTGGAGTTCCTCTCGCCTTTCCTGTGGAGAGCGCCTCTCTTGAGATGCGACGGAAACGCCGGGAATTCTTTCCCAACACGCAGGGAAAGGATCCCTCCTCTCGAGCTAGGAGGCGGAAACGGGGCTCCTCTGGATGTGGGCGGACTCTCGTGCTTCCTCTCGAGTGGAGACGGGTATGTCGGGGAACTTCTTGAGTTGCAGCAAGGGTGTGAAGGACCCTTTGGAAATTCCAGATGTTAGGTGTGATTAGCCTCGAGACGCCTCAGCGGAAATGGGCCTCATCTCGCCTGGAAGGGAGAACCTCCTGGATTTTCTCGAGTTGCGGCAGGTGCTCTCGACTTACGACGGGGACCTCAGGGACCCGCTCTGGTGGCCTCAGGAAAGGCCAGTCCCCATGCGAGTTGCTGGGGCCTCTCGGGATTCCTCTCCCGTCGATGCGGGGCCTAAGACCTTGTGTGAGTCGGTGCAGGAACCTGAGGATTCCTCTCCAGTGCTGACATGGTTCCTGGGGTACTTTTGGAGTCTCCCAGGGAGTCAGTCCTCGTCTCGAGTTGGGCATGCACGTGCGCTTTCCTCCGAGCTGTAGCTGTAGTGTCACGCTTCCCTTCGCGTGGATGAAGGATCTGTGGCTTTTCTTTCCCACGAGGCTTTCCCACGAGGCTTTCCCAAGGCTGTCCAACGTGCCACCGTGGTGTGAGTCATTCCTCGGCTTGAAAGTCGAGGCAGTGCAAGGAAAACAGGTTTCCCTGGATGGACTGAGACATCTGGGGGACTCTGGGAATCGTGGCACGACCCTGGAGTTCCTCTCGCCTTTCCTGTAGAGAGCGCCCCCTCTTGAGCTGCGATGGGAAGGCCAGGAATTCTTTCCGAACACGCAGGGAAAGGAACCCTCCTCTCGAGCTAGGAGGCGGAAACGGGCTCCTCTGGATGTGGGCGGGACTCTCGTGCTTCCTCTCGAGTCGAGACGGGTATGTCGGGGAACTTCTTGAGTTGCAGCAAGGGTGTGAAGGACCCTTTGAAGTTCCAGACGTTAGGTGTGATTAGCCTCGAGATGCCTCAGCGGAAATGGGCCTCATCTCGCCTGGAGGGAGAACCTCCTGGATTTTCTCGAGTTGTGGCAGGTGCTCTCGACTTACGACGGGACCTCAGGGACCGCTCTGGTGGCCTCAGGAAAGGCCAGTCCCCAAGCGAGTTGCTCGGGGGCCTTCGGATTCCTCTCCCGTCGATGCCGGGGCCTAAGACCTTGTGTGGAGTAGGTGCCGGAACCTGAGGATTCCTCTCCAGTGCTGACATGGATCTTGGGGTACTTCTGGAGTCGCCCCAGGGGAGTCAGTCCTCGTCTCGAGTGGGGGCATGCACGTGCGCTTTCCTCCCGAGATGTAGCAGCAGTGTCATGCTTCCCTTCGCGTGGATCAAGGGATCTTGCTTTCCCTCGAGGCTTCCACGAGGCTTCCCTCGAGGCTTTCCCACAGGGCTGTCCCACGTGCCACCGTGGTGTGAGTCGATCCTCGGCTTGAAAGTCGAGGCAGTGCAGGGAAAACAGGTTTCCCTGGAATGGACTGAGACATCTGGGGGACTCTGGAATGGTGGCACGACCCTGGAGTTCCTCTCGCCTTTCCTGTGGAGAGCACCTCCTCTTGAGATGCGACGGGAACGCCGGGAATTCTTTCCCAACCACGCAGGGAAATATCCCTGCTCTCGAGCTATGAGGCGGAAACGGGGCTCCTCTGGATGAGGCGGGACTCTCGTGCTTCCTCTCCAGTAGAGACGGTATGTTGGGGAACTTCTTGAGTTGCAGCAAGGGTGTGAAGGACCCTTTGGAAGTCAAGAGTTTAGGTGTGATTAGCCTCGAGATGCCTCAGCGGAAATGGGCCTAATCTCGCCTGGAAGGGAGAACCTCCTGGATTTTCTCGAGTTGCGGCAGGTGCTCTCGACTTACAATGGGGACCTCAGGGACCCGCTCTGGTGGCCTCAGGAAAGGCCAGTCCCCATGCGAGTTGCTCCGGGGGCCTTCGGGATTCCTCTCCCGTCGATGACGGGGCCTAAGATCTTTGTGGAGTCCGTGCCGGAACCTGAGGATTCCTCTCCAGTGCTGACATGGATCTTGGGGTACTTCTGGAGTCTCCCCAGGGGAGTCAGTCCTCGTCTCGAGTGGGGGCATGCACGTGCGCTTTCCTCCCGAGCTGTAGCAGCAGTGTCACACTTCCCTTTGCGTGGATCAAGGGATCTGTGGCTTTTCCTCGAGGCTTTCCCACTTTCCCACGAGGCTTTCACACAGGGCTGTCCACGTGCCACCGTGGTGTGAGTCGATCCTCGGCTTGAAAGTCGAGGCAGTGCAGGGAAAACAGGTTTCCCTGGAATGGACTGAGAAATCTCTGGCACTCAGGGAATGGTGCACGACCCTGGAGATCCCCTCGTGTTTCCTGTGGAGAGCGCCTCCTCTTGAGATGCGACGGAACGCCGGGAATTCTTTCCGACAACGCAGGGAAAGGATTCCACCTCTCGATCTATGAGGCGGAAACGGGGCTCTCTGGATGTGGGCGGACTCTCGTGCTTCCTCTCGAGTGGAGAGGGGTACGTCGGGGAACTTCTTGAGTTGCAGCAAGGGTGTGAAAGACCCTTTGGAAGTTCCAGAGGCCAGGTTGACTAGCCTCGAGACGCCGCTCCGCGGAAATGGGCTTCATCTCGCCTGGAGGGGAGAACCTCCTGGATTTTCTAGAGTTGCCACAGGTGCTCTCGACTTAAGACGAGGACCTCAGGGACCTGGTCTGGTGGCCTCAGGAAAGGCCAATCCCCATGCGAGTTGCCTAGGGGGCCCTTCGGGATCCCTCTCCCGTCGATGCCGGGGCTAAGACGTTGTGTGGAGACGGTGCCGGAACCTGAGGATTCCTCTCCAGTGCTGACATGGATCTTGGGGTACTTCTGGAGTCTCCACCGGGGATTCAGTCCTCGTCTCGACTTAGGTCATGCACGTGCACTTTCCTCCCGAGCTGTAGCAGCAGTGTCATGCTTCCCTTCGGCCGTGGATGAAGAAATCTGTGGCTTTCATCGAGGGTTTTTGCAGGAGGCTTTCCCACGAGGCTTTCCCACAGGGCTGTCCCACGTGCCACCGTGGTGTGAGTCGATCCTCGGCTTGAAAGTCGAGGCAGTGCAGGGAAAACTGGTTTCCCTGGAATGGACTGAGACATCTGGGGGACTCTGTGTATGGTGGCTCGACCCTGGAGTTCCTCTCGCCTTTCCTGTGGAGAGCGCCTCCTCTTGAGATGCGATGGAAACGCCGGGAATTCTTTCCCGAACACGCAGGGAAAGGATCCCTCCTCTCGAGCTAGGAGGCGGAAACAGGGCTCCTCTGGATGTCGGCGGAGCTCTCGAGCTTCCTCTCAAGTGGAGACGGTTATGTCGGGGGAACTTCTTGAGTTGCCAACAAGGTGGTGAAGTGTACCCTTTGGAATTTCCAGAGTTCGGTGTGATTAGCCTCGAGAGGCCTCATTGGAAATGGGCCTCATCTCGCCTGGAGGGGAGAAACCTTCTGGATTTTCTCGAGTTGCGACCAGGTGCTCTCCACTTACGACGGGAACCTCAGGGACATGCATCTGGTGGCCTCAGGAAAGGCCAGTCCCCGATGCGAGTGCGCGGGGGCCTCTCGGTATTCCTCTCCATCGATGCCGCGGCCTAAGACCTTGCTGTGGAGTCGGTGCCGGAACCTGAGGATTCCTCTCCAGTGTTGACATGGATCTTGGGGTACTTCCTGAGTCTCCCCTGTGGAGTCAGTCCTCGTCTCGAGTGGGGGCATGCAGGTGCGCTTTCCTCCCCAGCTGTAGCAGCAGTGTCACGCTTCCCTTGGCGTGGATCAAGGGATCTGTGGCTTTCCCTCGAGGCTTTCCCACGATGCTTTCCCACGAGGCTTTCCCACAAGGCTGCCCCACGTGCCACCCCTGTTGTGGAGTCGATCCTCGGCTTGAAAGTCGAGGCAGTGCAGGGGAAAACAGGTTTCCCTGGAATGGACTGAGACATCTGGGGGACTCAGGGAATGGTGGCACGGACCCTGGAGTTCCTCTCGCCTTTCCTGTGGAGAGTGTCTCCTCTTGAGATGCGACGGAAATGCCGGGGAATTCTTTCCCGACCACGCAGGGGAAGGATCCCTCCTCTCGAGCTAGGAGGCGGAAACGGGGCTCCTCTGGATGAGGGCGGACTCTCGTGATTCCTCTCGAGTGGAGACGGGTATGTCGGGGAAATTCTTGAGTTGCCAGCAAGGGTGTGAAAGACCCTTTGTAAGTTCCAGACGTTAGGTGTGATTAGCCTCGAGATGCCTCTGGGGAAATGGGCCTCATCTCGCCTGGAGGGGAGAAACCTCCTTGATTTTCTCGAGTTGCGGCAGGTGCTCTCGACTTACGGACGGGGACCTCACGGACCCGCTCTGGTGGCCTCAGGAAAGGCCAGTCCCCAAGCGAGTTGCTTCGGGGGCCTCTCGGGATTCCTCTCCCGTCGATGCCGGGGGCCTAAGACCTTGTGTGGAGTAGGTGCCGGAACCTGAGGTATTCCTCTCCAGTGCTGACATGGATCTTGGGGTACGTCTGGAGTCGCCCCAGAGGAGTCAGTCCTCGTCTCGAGTGGGGGCATGCACGTGCAGCTTTCCCTCCCGAGATGTAGCAGCAGTGTCATGCTTCCCTTCGCGTGGATCAAGGTGATCTGCAACTTTCCCTCGAGGCTTTCCCACGAGGCTTTCCCTCGAGGCTTTCCCACAGGGCTGTCCCACGTGCCACCGTGGTGTGAGTCGATCCTCGGCTTGAAAGTGGAGGCAGTGTAGGGAAATACAGGTTTCCCTGGAATGGACTGGAGACATCTGGGGGACTCTGGGAATGGTGGCACGACCCTGGAGTTCCTCTCGCCTTTCCTGTTGGAGAGCGCCTCCTCCTTGAGATGCGACGGGAAATGCCGGGAATTCTTTCCTGACCACGCAGGGGAAAGTATCCCTCCCTCGAGCTAGGAGGCGGAAACGGGGCTCCTCTGGATGTGGGCGGGACTCTCGTGCTTCTTCGAGTGGAGTCGGGTATGTCGGGGAACTTCTTGAGTTGCAGCAAGGGTGTGAAGGACCCTTTGGAAGTTCCAGAGGTTAGGTGTGATTAGCCTCGAGATGCCTCAGCGGAAATGGGCCTCAATCTCGCCTGGAGGGAGAACCTCCTGGATTTTCTCGAGTTGTGGCAGGTGCTCTCGACTTACGAACGGGGACCTCAGGGACCCGCTCTCGGTGGCCTCAGGAAAGGCCAGTCCGCATGCGAGTTGCTCGGGGGCCTCTCGGCATTCCTCTCCCCGTCGATGCCGGGGCCTAAGACTGCCGGGAGCCAGTGTGAGGTAGCCCGCCCGTGACATAGGTTATGAGGAAGGAAGCTGACATACGCAAGGCGTGCTCAGACTTCAGGGATCCCTCCTTGAAATTTTTAAGCACGTACCCCAACAAAAATCTGCCGGTTTTTGTGCTCTGCTTTTTCACTCTTCTGACCTTTTCTGGAAAAAGTCAATTCAGGCCGTTAGTCTTCTGCATTTGAAAGAGTGTTTCAATCCAAAAACCCTCTGATTTCTTTCTAGCCTGCCTGTAGGACTCGTACAGCTGCGCTTGTGATTGTTTGAGGCCTCCTGACCGCAGAGGCACAGGAAGCTTAAAACATCCTAGGAATGCAGGAGCTTCCGAGGAGTCAAAATCTTTAGAATAGGACTGATTAAAAGTTTCATTTTTGGGGTCAATGCTTGCCTGCCAAATTTTCATATCCTTTATTTTTAGATATAGTTGGTATATAGAAAAACAAGTAGTAGACCTGGTATTAGCAACATTAGATCTTTGAGTTAAGTACCTTCTTTGTTATAACCCACTGCACCTTTGTTCTATAGAGATGTAACTTTAATGCTTTAAGGAGATGCAGATTTAAAGAAAAACACTTCAGGGGAAACAAAATTAACATTCATTAAGGAAGAGAGCCAAAAAGTGTTAACAAGCCTCTTGGCCAGAAGATAATGCTAAATCACCTGAGACCTTTTGTATACAAAATGATATACAGAAAGAATCTGGGTTGCGAACACTATATAATTTTGTGTTATCCATTGATCTCCATGTTTATCAAAAGTATAAAAGGCCTTCTGAACAATAAAGGAGGAGGCCAGGGGCCGGGGGCCAGATTCTCGGACCAGCTTCTCGAACTAGTCTCTCAGCCTGGTTTCTTGGGACTCTGGCTACCCCCCGTGTCTTTCTCTCTCTTTCTTCTTCTCTAACTTTCCTTCTCTCTGCTCTTTACTATAACTTCAGGATGAATCTCCACCTGGAGTGCGGAGTCTCGCCAGGTCTACTTACTTGCCCTGGCTGTTAAGACCCGCACGAAAGGGAGCTTAAGGCGAGGCACCCTTAGATATTCAAGCGGGCGCCGGTGGCCAACGTAGGAGGTGCAAATTCCTTGTCTGGAATTTTATTGACCGTCCGAGTAAACCAAGCTATTCAGCCTTCTTCCTCCACTTAATCTTCTTACTACACTATAGTTTCCTAATCTAATCTTACATTAATAAATAAACAAGTCTTTCCACGCCAACGCCGTCCACCCTTCGAATTCCCTGGATCCACCGGGGCTGGACCCCGGCATCAGACCTTGTGTGGAGTCAGTGCCGGAACCTGAGGATTCCTCTCCAGTGCTGACATGTATCTTGGGGTGTTTCTGGAGTCTCCCCAGGGGAGTCAGTCCTCGTCTCGAGTCGGGGCATGCACGTGCGCTTTCCTCCGAGCTGTAGCAGCAGTGTTGACGCTTCCCTTCGCGAGGATCAAGGGATCTGTGGCTTTCCCTCGAGGCTTTCCCACGACGCTTTTCCACGACGCTTTCCCACAGGACTGTCCCACCTGCCACCTTGGTGTGAGTCCGAACCTCTTCTTGAAAGTCGAGGCAGTGCAGGGAAAACAGGTTTCCCTGGAATGGACTAAGACATCTGTGGGACTCTGGGAATGGTGGCATGACCCTGGAGTTCCTCTCGCCTTCCCTGTGGAGAGCGCCCCTCTTGAGATGCGATGGGAACGCTGGGAATTCTTTTCCCGACCACGCAGGGAAAGGATCCCTCCTCTCGAGCTAGGAGTCGGAAACCGGGGCTCCTCTGGATGTGGGCGGGACTCTCGTTCTTCCTCTCGAGTGGAGACGGGTATGTTGGGGAAATTCTTGAGTTGTAGAAAGAGTGTGAAGGACGCTTTGTAACTTCCAGAGGTTAGGTGTGATTAGCCGTGAGAGAACTCAGTGGAAATGGGCCTCATCTCGCCAAGAAGGGAGAACCTCCTGGATTTTCTCAAGTTGCGGCAGGTGCTCTCGAATTACTACGGGGACATCAGGGACCCGCTCTGGTGGCCTCAGGAAAGGCCAGTCCCCATGCGATTTGCTCGGGTCCTCTCGTTATTCCTCTCCCATCGATGCCAGGGCCTAAGACCTTGTTTGGAGTCGGTGTCGGAAACTGAGAATTCCTCTCCAGTTCTGACATGGATCTTGGGGTACTTCTGGAGTCTCCCCAGGGGAGTCAGTCCTCGTCTCGAGTGGCGGCATGCACGTGCACTTTCCTCCCGAACTGTAGCAGCAGTGTCACGCTTCCCTTCCCGTGTATCCTAGGATCAGTGGCTTTCCCTCGAGGCTTTAAGCGAGGCTTTCCCACGACGCTTTCCCACCAGGCTTTCCCACGACGCTTTCCCAAGTTGATGTCCCACGTGTCACCGTGGTGTCAGTCGATCCTCGTCTTGAAAGTTGAGTCAGTGCCGGGAAAACAGGCTTCCGTGGAATGGACTGAGACATCTGGGGGATCTGGGAATGGTGGCACGACCCTGGAGTACCTCTCGCCTTTCCTGTGGAGAGCGCTCCCTCTTGAGATGTGACGGGAACGCCGGGAATTCTTTCCCGACCACGCAGGGAATGGATCCCTCCTGTTGAGCTATGAGGCGGAAACGGGGCTCATCTGGATGTGGGCGGGGACACTCGTGCTTCCTCTCGAGTGGAAACGGGTATGTCGGGAACTTCTTGAGTTGCAGAAAGAGTGTGAAGGACGCTTTGTAACTTCCAGAGGTTAGGTGTGATTAGCCTCGAGACGTCTCAGCAGAAATGGTCCTCATCTCGCCTGAAAGGGAGAACCTCCTGGATTTATTCAAGTTGCGGCAGGTGCTCTCGACCTACGACGGGTGCCCTCAGGGACCCTCTCTGGTGGCCTCAGGAAAGGCCAGTCCCCATGCAAGTTGCACGGGGACCTCTCGGATTCCACTCCCGTCGGTGCCGGGGGCCTAAGAACTTGTGTGGAGTCGGTGCCGGAAACTGAGGTTTCCTCTCCAGTGCTGACATGGATTTTGGAGTACTTCTGGAGTCTCCCCAGGGGAGTCAGTCCTTGTCTCGAGTGGGAGCATGCACGTGCGCTTTCCTCCCGAGCTGCAGCAGCAGTGTCATGGTTCCCTTCGCGTGGATCAAGGGATCTGTGGCTTTCCCTCGAGGCTTTCCCAAAGGGCTGTCCCACGTGCCACCGTGGTGTGAGTCGATCCTCGTCCTGAAAGTCGAGGCAGTGCAGGGAAAAACAGTTTCCCTGGAATGGACTGAGACATCTGGGGGACTCTGGGAATGGTGGCACGACCCTGGAGTTCCTCTCGCCTTTCCTGTGGAGAGCGCCTCCTTGAGATGCGACGGGAACGCCGGGGAATTCTTTCCCGACCACGCAGGGAAAGGATCCCTCCTCTCGAGCTAGGAGGCGGAAACGGGTTCCTCTAGATGTGGGCGGGACTCTCGTGCTTCCTCTCGAGTGGAGACGGGATGTCAGCGAACTTCTTGAGTTGCAGCAAGGGTGTGAAGGACCCTTTGGAAGTTCCAGAGTTAAGGTGTGATTAGCTCGAGACACCTCAGCGGAAATGGCGCCTCATCTCGCCTGGAAGGGAGAACCTCCTGGATTTTCTCAAGTTGCTGCAGGTGCTCTCGACCTACGACGGGACCTCAGGGACCCGCTCTGGTGGCCTCAGGAAAGGCCAGTCCCCATGCGAGTTGCTCGGGGAGACTCACGGGATTCCTCTCCCGTCGATGCTGGGGCCTTAGACCTTTGTGGAGTCGGTGCCGTAAAGTGAGGGTTCCTCTCCAGTGCTGACATGGATCTTGGGGTACTTCTGGAGTCTCCCCAGGGGAGTCAGTCCTCGTCTCGAGTGGGGGCATGCACGTGTACTTTCCTCCCGACCAGAAGCAGCAGTGTCACGCTTCCCTTCGCGTGGATCAAAGCATCTGTCGCTTTCCCTCGAGGCTTTCCCACCAGGCTTTCCCACAGCGCTGTCCCACGTGCCACCGTGGTGTGAGTTGATCCTCGGCTTGAAAGTCGAGGCAGTGCAGGGAAAACAGGTTTCCCTGGAATGGACTGAGACATCTGGGGGACTCTGGGGATGGTGGCACGACCCTGGAGTTCCTCTCGCCTTTCCTGTGGACAGCGCCTCCTCTTGAGATGCGACGGGAACACCGGGAATTCTTTCCCGACCCGCGCAGGAAAAGGATCCCTCCTCTCGAACTTGGAGGCGGAAACGGGGCTCCTCTGGATGTGGCCGGGACTCTCGGGCTTCCTCTCGAGTGGAGACGGGTATGTTGGGGAAATTCTTGAGTTGTAGAAAGAGTGTGAAGGACGCTTTGTAACTTCAGAGGTTAGGTGTGATTAGCCGTGAGAGAACTCAGTGGAAATGGGCCTCATCTCGCCAAGAAGGGAGAACCTCCTGGATTTTCTCAAGTTGCGGCAGGTGCTCTCGAATTACTACGGGGACATCAGGGACCCGCTCTGGTGGCCTCAGGAAAGGCCAGTCCCCATGCGATTTGCTCGGGGTCCTCTCGTTATTCCTCTCCCATCGATGCCAGGGCCTAAGACCTTGTTTGGAGTCGGTGTCGGAAACTGAGAATTCCTCTCCAGTTCTGACATGGATCTTGGGGTACTTCTGGAGTCTCCCCAGGGGAGTCAGTCCTCGTCTCGAGTGGCGGCATGCACGTGCACTTTCCTCCCGAACTGTAGCAGCAGTGTCACGCTTCCCTTCCCGTGTATCCTAGGATCAGTGGCTTTCCCTCGAGGCTTTAAGCGAGGCTTTCCCACGACGCTTTCCCACCAGGCTTTCCCACGACGCTTTCCCAAGTTGATGTCCCACGTGTCACCGTGGTGTCAGTCGATCCTCGTCTTGAAAGTTGAGTCAGTGCCGGGAAAACAGGCTTCCGTGGAATGGACTGAGACATCTGGGGGATCTGGGAATGGTGGCACGACCCTGGAGTACCTCTCGCCTTTCCTGTGGAGAGCGCTCCCTCTTGAGATGTGACGGGAACGCCGGGAATTCTTTCCCGACCACGCAGGGAATGGATCCCTCCTGTTGAGCTATGAGGCGGAAACGGGGCCTCATCTGGATGTGGGCGGGACACTCGTGCTTCCTCTCGAGTGGAAACGGGTATGTCGGGGAACTTCTTGAGTTGCAGAAAGAGTGTGAAGGACGCTTTGTAACTTCCAGAGGTTAGGTGTGATTAGCCTCGAGACGTCTCAGCAGAAATGGTCCTCATCTCGCCTGAAAGGGAGAACCTCCTGGATTTATTCAAGTTGCGGCAGGTGCTCTCGACCTACGACGGTGCCCTCAGGGACCCTCTCTGGTGGCCTCAGGAAAGGCCAGTCCCCATGCAAGTTGCACGGGGACCTCTCGGGATTCCTCTCCCGTCGGCCGGGGCCTAAGAACTTGTGTGGAGTCGGTGCCGGAAACTGAGGTTTCCTCTCCAGTGCTGACATGGATTTTGGAGTACTTCTGGAGTCTCCCCAGGGGAGTCAGTCCTTGTCTCGAGTGGGAGCATGCACGTGCGCTTTCCTCCCGAGCTGCAGCAGCAGTGTCATGGTTCCCTTCGCGTGGATCAAGGGATCTGTGGCTTTCCCTCGAGGCTTTCCCAAAGGGCTGTCCCACGTGCCACCGTGGTGTGAGTCGATCCTCGTCCTGAAAGTCGAGGCCGTGTAGGGAAAAAAGTTTCCCTGGAATGGACTGAGACATCTGGGGGACTCTGGGAATGGTGGCACGACCCTGGAGTTCCACTCGCCTTTCCTGTGGAGAGCGCCTCCTCTTGAGATGCGACGGGAACGCCGGGAATTCTTTCCCGACCATGCAGGGAAAGGATTCCTCCTCTCGAGCTAGGAGGCGGAAACGGGGCTCCTCTAGATGTGGGCGGGACTCTCGTGCTTCCTCTCGAGTGGAGACGGGTATGTCAGCGAACTTCTTGAGTTGCAGCAAGGGTGTGAAGGACCCTTTGGAAGTTCCAGAGGTAAGGTGTGATTAGCCTTGAGACACCTCAGCGGAAATGGTCCTCATCTCGCCTGGAAGGGAGAACCTCCTTGGATTTTCTCAAGTTGCTGGCTGGTGCTCTCGACCTACGACGGGGACCTCAGGGACCCGCTCTCTGGTGGCCTCAGGAAAGGCCAGTCCCCATGCGAGTTGCTCGGGGGCGGACTCACGGGATTCCTCTCCGTCGATGCGGGGCCTTAGACCTTTTGTGGAGTCGGTGCCGAAAGTGAGGATTCCTCTCCAGTGCTGACATGGATCTTGGGTACTTCTGGAGTCTCCCCAGGGGAGTCAGTCCTCGTCTCGAGT
>NW_017215058.1:0-24216 GCF_001704415.2 Capra hircus
AATAAATATTCTTGGGCATGACAAGTGTGTTTCAGCTTGCCGACTCCTCTGAAGGTTATCTAGCCCACCTTTATAGGTTTGTCCGGCCACATGTGATTGTTTACAGCCTCCCAACCTGAGAGGCATGAGATGTTTTAGACTTACTAAAGGCAAATTATTTTGGGGAGTTAGAAATTATTAGTATAGTTGGTTAGGAATTATATTGGTGAAGGGTTCTTCATTTGTTGTGTCAATAATTGCTGCTAATTCCCTGCTCTGGGTGGGACAAGGATATTTTAGGTCAAACCTCTCTGCTGACAGACCAGCTTGTGTGACAGGATTATCCATACTGCTGCCACTAGGCACAAGATTGTTTACTACCTCTCAACTGTAAACAGCACAGAGAGTTTTGGAGTATTTTGAGAGTCTTAATTAGCATAGGACTTTTTCTTCTTGTTGAGTCAATGATTGCCACCAGGCCTCCATATCCTTAGGCACTTGGGAATATATTAATCAATGTATTTGGAATATAGCAAAGGAAATATAGCAGTTTTTGATGTTAGCAATACTAGACTTTTTGAGTTAATGGATTTTCACTTTTGTAATAGATCACTGTACTTTGTTATATATCACTGTGTCCTTTCTATGTAAGAATGTAACTTTATCATATCTTAAGACTAAATAGATCTTAAGGGGAGAATTGATGAAAGGATTTTCATTTGTTAGGCTGATGTTTGCTGATAAATCTCCATGTTCCCTACCCTTATAATGAATATAACTAGTATATAGGAGAAATAAGTATTAACCTTTAAGCATATAGGAGAAATAAGAATTCACCTTTAAGGCTAATCATGTTAACCTTGGGTTAAATAAATTCCTTTCTTGATTGTAACTCACTACACCCTCACCCTATAGGAATGTAACTTTATTTGGAGGGTGGTGCCTGGTTTAAGAAAAAACACCCTTGGAAGAAATAAGTTTATTTGGTTATCAGAAAGAAAGGATCATAAAATGTCAGCAGGTCTCATTCATGGCCAGAAGATGATGTAAGATCCCTAAGACCTTTTTTTTTATACATTTATGTGAAGCACCTGATTTTGATAAAGGTCAGGATGCCGACGCCTGCGTGACTCTGTATTCATCCCTATGTGTAACAAGAGGTATACAAGCAAAACCAAAAATAAAGAAATCAGATCAGTTTCCGGAAAGACTGATTCCCCCATGTCGCTTCTTTTTTGCTCCCGTTTTTCTGGCTGAATTCTCTACTGGAGGATGGATGCTATTCCACGTAATCCAAGTTATTCAGCCTCTTTTTCTCCAATAATCTTCCTACTACACTATCCATTTCTAATCTCTTTATATCTGGGATTAAATATGTATATTTCCAAAGACGACGACTACGTCCCCACCTTCGAACACCTGGATCACCCCGGGGCTGGACCACGGCACTTTCCCTGCTTGGTCGGGAAAGAATTCCCGGCGTTCCCACCGCATCTCAAGAAGAGGCGCTCTCCACAGGAAAGGCGAGAGGAACTCCAGGGTCGTGCTACCATTCCAAGAGTCCCCCAGATGTCTCAGTCCATTCCAGAGGAACCTGTTTTCCCTGCACTGCCTTGATTTTCACGCCGAGGATCGACTGGCATCACGGTGGCACGTGGGACAGCGATGTGGGAAAGCCTCGTGGGAAAGCCTCGAGGGAAAGCCCCGTGGGAAATACCTCGAGGGAAAGACACAGATCTCTTGATCCACGCGACGGGCAGCGTGACACTGCTACTGCAGCTCGGGAGGTAAGCATTCTTGCATGATCCCGCTGAGAAGAGGACTGACACCCCTGGGGAGACTCAAGAAGTACCCCAAGAACCATGTCAGCACGGGAGAGGAATCCTCAGGTACCGGCCTCGACTTCACACAAGGTCTTAGGCCCCACCATCGACGGGAGAGGAATCCCGAGAGGCCCCGTAGCCACTCGGATGGGAACTGGCCTTTCCTGACGCCACCAGAGCGGGTCCCTGAGGTCCCACCGTACGTTGAGAACACCTGCCACAATTCGAGAAAATCCAGGAGGTTCTCCCCTCCAGGCAAGATGAGGCCAAATTCCGCTGAGGCTCTCGAGGCTAATCACACCTAAACTCTGGAAATTCCAAAGGTTCCTTCACAACCTTGCTGAAACTCAAGAAGTTCCCCGACATACCGTCTCCACTCCAGAGGAAGCACGAGGGTCCCGCCCACATCCAGAGGAGCCCCGTTTCTGCCTCGGACCTCGAGATGACGGATCCTTTCCCTGCTTGGTCGGGAAAGAATTCCCGGCGTTCCCGTCCCATCTCAAGAGGAGGCGCTCTCCACAGGAAAGGCGAGTGGAACTCCAGGGTCGTACCACCATACCAGGAGTCCCCCAGATGTCTCAGTCCATTCCAGAGGAACCTGTTTTCCCTGCACTGCCTCGACTTTCAAGCCGAGGATCGACTCACACCATGGTGGCAGGTGGGACAGCCCTGTGGGAAAGACTCTTGGGAAAGCCTTGAAGGAAAGACTTGAGTGAAAGCTACAGATCCCTTGACCACGCGTTAGGAAGCGTGACACTGCTGCTACAGCTCGGGAGGAAAGCGCACGTGCATGCCCACACTCGAGACGAGGACTGACTTCCCTGGGGAGACTCCAGAAGTACCCAAGAACCATGTCAGCACTGGAGAGGAATCCTCAGGATCCGGCCTCGACTCCACACAAGGTCTTAGGCCCCGGCATCGACCCAAGAGGAATCCCGAGAGTCCCCCTGGCAACTTGCATGGGGACTGGCCTTTCCTGAGGCCACGAGACCGAGTCCCTGAGGTCCCCGTCCTAATTCGAGAGCACCTGCCGTAACTCGAGAAAATCCAGGTGGTTCTCCCCTACAGGCAAAATGAGGCCTATTTCCACTGACGCATCTAGAGGCTAAGCACACCTAACCTCTAGAACTTCCAATGGTTCCTTCACACACTTGCTGCAACTCAAGAGCTTTCCGACATACCTGTCTACACTCAAAGGAAGCATGAGGGTCCCGCCCACATCCAGAGAAGCCCAGATCCCCCCTCGAGGCTCCAGAGGAGAGATCTTTTAACTGCTTGCATTTCCCGAGTCGAAGACCTTGTGTTGAGTTGGGACCGGAAACTGAGGATTCCTCTCCAGTGCTGACGTGGATTTTTGGGTACATCTGGACTCTCCCAGGGGAGTCAGTCCTCGTCTCGAGTGGGGAAATGCACGTGGGCTTTCCTCCCTAACGGTGGCAGCAGTGTCATGCTACCCGACGGGTGGATCAAGGGATGTGTGGCTTTCCCTGTAGGATTTCCCATGAGGCTTTCCCACGAGGCTAACACACAGGGCTGTCCCACGTGCCACCGTGGTGTGAGTCGATCCTCGGCGTGACAGTCAAGGCAGTGCAGGTAAAAGAGTTTCCTTTGGAATGGACTCAGTCCTCTGGGGGACTCTTGGAATGGTGGCACGACCCTGGAGTTCCTCTCGCCTTTCCTGTGGAGAGCGCTTCCTCTTGAGATGCGACGGGAATGCCGGGAATTCTTTCCCGACCACGCAGGGAAAGGATCCCTCATCTCGGCTACAAGGAGGAAAAGGGCCTCCTCTGGATGTGCAAGGGACGCTCGCGGTTCCTCTCGTGTGGACAAGGGTATGTCGGGGAACTTCTTGAGTTGCAGCAAGGGTGTGAAGGACCCTATGGAAGTTCCAAAGGTTAGATGTGATTAGCCTCGAGTCGCCTCAGCGGAAATGGGCCTCATCTAGCCTGGAGGGGAGAATCTCCAGGATTTTCTCGAGTTGCGGTAGGTGCTCTCGATTTACGACGGGGATCACAGGGACCCTATCTGGTGGCCTCAGGAAAGGCCACTCTCCGTGCGAGTTGCTTAATGGCCTCTCGGGATTCCTCTCCTTCAATGCTGGGGCCTAAGACCTTTTGTGAAGTCGGGGCCGTAACCTGAGAATTATTCTCCAGTGCTGACATGGATCTTGGGGTACTTCTGGAGTCTCCCAGGGGAGTCAGTCCTCGTCTCGAGTGGGGCATGCACGTGCGCTTTCCTCCCGAGCTGTGGAAGCAGTGTCACGCTTCCCATCGCGTGGATCAAGGGATCTGTGGCTTTCCCTCTGGGCATTCCACCAAGTTTTCCAAACAGGCTTTCCCACAGGGCTGTCCCAAGTGCCACCGTTGTGTGGGTCGATCATCTGCGTGAATGTCGAGGCACTGCAGGGAAAACAGGTGTCCCTGGAATGGACTGAGACATCTCTGGGACTCTTGGAATGGTGGCAGGGCCCTGGAGTTCCTCTCGACTTTCCTGTGGAAAGCGCTTCCCCTTGAGATGCGACAGAAACGCCGGGAATGTTTTCCCGCCCAAGCAGGGAAAGGATCCTCCTCTCGAGATAAGAGGCGGAAACGGGGCTCCTCTGGATGTGGGCGGGACCCTCGTGCTTCCTCTCGAGTGGATACGGGTTTGTCGGGGAACTTCTTGAGTTGCAGCAAGGGTGTGAAGGACCCTTTGGAAGTTCCAGAGTTTAGGTGTGATTAACCTGGAGACACTTCAGCGGAAATGGGTCTCATCTCGCCTGGAGGGGAGAACCTCCTGTATTTTCACGAGTTTTGGCAAGTGCTCTCGACTTACGAAGGGGACCTCGGGGACCCGCTCTGGTGGCTTCAGCAAAGGCCAGTCCCCTTGGAAGTTGCTAGGGGGCCTCTCGGGATTCCTCTCCCGTCGATTCAGGGGCCTAAGACCTTGTGTGGTGTCCGGGCCGGAACCTGGGGATTCCTCTCCGGTAATGACAAGGATCTTGCGGTACTCCTGGAGTTTCCACAGGGAGTTAGTCCTCAGATCGGGTGGAAACGTGCACGAAAGCCTTCCTCCAGAGCTGTAGCGGCAGTTTCCCCCTTCCCATTGCGTGGATCAAGGGATCTGTGGCTTTCCCTCGAGGCTTTCCGAGGAGGTTTTCCCACGAGGTTTTCCTCAGGGTTGTGTCACTTGCCACCATGATGTGAGTCGATCCTCGGCGTGAAAGTCAAGACATTGCAGGGAAAACAGGTTCCTCTGGAATGGACTGAGACATCTCCGGGCTCTCGGAATGGTGGCACGACCCTTGAGTTCCTCTTGCCTTTCCTTTGGAGAGCACCTCTTCTTTTAATGCGACGGGAACGTGGGGAATTCTTTCCCGACGTAGCAGGGAAAGGATCCCTCATCTCGAGTTACACGGTGGAAATAGGTCACGTCTGTATATGGTCGGGACTCTCGAGCTTCCTCTCCAGTGGAGATGGGTATGTCAGGGAACTTCTTGAGTTGCAGCAAGGGTGTGAAGGACCCTTTGGAAGTTCCGGAGGTTAGGTTGATTAGAGACGAGACGCCTGAGGGAAATGGGCCTCATCTCGCCTGGAGGCGAGAACCTCCTGGATTTTCTCGAGTTTCGGCAGGTGCTCTCGTCTTACGACGGTGACTGCAGAAACGCGCTCTGGTGGCATCAGTAATGGCCAGTCGCCATTGCGAGTTTTTAGGGGACCTCTCGGGATTCCTCTCCCATCTTTACCTGGTCCTAAGAACATGTGTAGCGAGAGGCCGGAACCTGTGTATTCCTCTCCCGTGCTGCCATGGTTCTTGGGGTACTTCTGGAGTCTCCCCAGAGGAGTCAGTCCTCGTCTCAAGTGGAGGGCATGCACGTGCGCTTTCCTCCCGAGCTGTAGCAGTAGCTGTCACGCTTTCCTTCGGCGTGCTATCAAGGAATCTGTGGCTTTCCCTCCAGGCTTTCCCACGAGGCTTTCCCAAAGGGCTTTCCCACGTGCCACCGGTGATGTGAGTTGATTCTTGGCTTGAAAGTCGAGGCAGTGCAGGGGAAAACAGGATTCCCTGGAATGGACTGAGACATCTCAGGGACTCTGGTAATGGTGGCCCGACCCTGGAGTTCCTATCGCCTTTCCTGTGGAGAGCGCCTCCTCTTGAGATGTGACGGGAACGCCGGGAATTCTTTCCCGACCACGCAGGGAAAGGATCCCTCCTCTCGAGCTAGGAGGCGGAAACGGGGCTCCTCTGGATGTGGGCAGGATTCTCGTGCTTCCTCTCGAATGGAGACGGTATGTCGGGGAACTTCTTGAAAGGCAGCAAGGGTGTGAAGGACCCTTTGGAAGTCCAAGAGGTTAGGTTGTGATTAGCCTCGAGATGCCTCAGCGAAAATGGGCCTCATCTCGCCTGGAGGGGAGAACCTCCTGGATTTTCTCGAGTTGTGGCAGCTGCTCTCGACATACGACGGGGACTTCAGGGACCCGCTCTGATGGCCTCAGGAAAGGCCAGTGCCCATGCGAGTTGCTCGGGGGCCTCTCGGGATTTCCTCTCCCGTCGACGCTGGGGCCTAAGACCTTGTGTGGAGACCGGTGCCGGAACCTGAGGATTCCTCTCCAGTGCCGACATGGATCTTGGGGTACTTCTGGAGTCTCCGCAGGGGAGTCAGTCCTCGTCTCGAGTGGGGGACAAGCACGGGCGCTTTCCTCCCGAGCCTGTAGCAGCAGTGTCACGCTTCCCTTTCGGGTGGATCAAGGGGTCTGTTTCATTCCCTCGAGGCTTTCCCACGAGGCTTTCCACAGGACTGTCCCACGTGCCACCGTGGTGTGAGTCGATCCTCGTCTTGAAAGTCAAGGCAGTGCAGGGAAGACAGGTTTCCCTGGAATGGACTGAGACATCTGGGGTACTCTGGGAATGGTGGCACGACCCTGGAGTTTCCTCTCAACTTTCCTGTGGAGAGCGCCTACTCTTGAGATGCGATGGAACGCCGGGAATTCTTTACCGAACACGAAGGGAAAGGATCCCACCTCTCGAGCTAGGAGACGGAAAAGGGCTCCCTCTGGATGTGGGCGGACTCTCGTGCTTCCTCTCGAGTGGAGACGGGTATGTCGGGGGAACTTCTTGAGCTGCAGCAAGGGTGTGAAGGACCCTTTGGAAGTTCCAGATCTTAGGTGTGATTAGCGTCGAGACGCCTCAGCGGAAATGGGCCTCTCTCGGCCTGTAGGGGACAACCTCCGGGATTTTCTCGAGTTGCGGCAGGTGCTCTCGACTTTCGACGGGTACCTCAGGAACCCGCTCTTGGTGGCCTCAGGAAAGGCCAGTCCCCATGCGAGTTGCTCGGGGGCCTCTCGGTTTTCCTCTCCCGTCGATGCCGGGGGCCTAAGACCTTGTGTTCAGTCGGTTGCAGGAACCTGAGGATTCCTCTCCAGTGCTGATATGGATCTTGGGGTACCTCTGGAGTCTCCCCCAGTAGAGTCAGTCCTCGTCTCGAGTGGGGGCATGCACGTCCCCTTTCCTCTCGAGCTGTAGCAGCGGTTTAACGCCTTCCCTTCGCGTGGATCAAGGATCTGTGGCTTTCCCTCGAGGCTTTCCCACGAGGCTTTCCCACGAGGCTTTCCCACGAGGCTTTCCCACAGGGCTGTGGTACGGGCCACCGTGATGTGAGTCGATCCTCGGCTTGAAGGTCGAGGCAGTGCGGAGAAAAACAGGTTTCCCTGGAATGGACTGAGCCATCTGGGGGACTCCTGGAATGCTGGCACGACCCTGGAGTTCCTCTCGCCTTTCCTGTGGAAAGCGCCTCCTCTTGAGATGCGATGGGAACGCCGGGGAATTCCTTTCCCGACCACGCAGGGAAAGATCCCTACTCTCTAGCTATGAGGCGGAAACGGGTCTCCTCTGGATGTGGGCGGGACTCTCGTGCTTCCTCTCGAGTGGAGACGGGAATGTCGGGGAAATTCCTCAGTTGCAGCAAGGTAGTGGAAGGACCCTTTGGAAATTCAAGAGGTTAGGTGTGATTAGCCTTGAGAAACCTAGCGGAAATGGGCCTCATCTCGCCTGGAAGGGAGAACCTCCTGGATTTTCTCAAGTTGCGGCAGGTGCTCTGGACTTACGACGGGGAACTCAGGGACCCGCTCTGGTGGCCTTAGGAAAGGCCAGTCCCCATGCGAGTTGCTCGGGGGCCTCTGGCCATTCCTCTCCCGTCGATGCCGGGGCCTAAGACCTTTTGTGGAGTCAGTGCCCGAACATGTGGATTCCTCTCCAGTGCTGACATGGATCTTGAGGAGATTCTGGAGTCTCCCCAGGGGAGTCAGTCCTCGTCTCGAGTGGGGGCATGCACGTGTGCTTTCCTCCCGAGCTGTTGCAGCAGTGTCACGCTTCCCTTCGCGATGGATCAAAGCATCTGTGGCTTTCCCTCGAGGCTTTCCCCACGAGGCTTTCCCACGAGGCTTTCCCACAGGGCTGTCCCACGTGCCACACCGTGGTGTGAGTCGATCCTCGGATTGAATGTCGAGGCAGTGCGGGGAAAACTGGTTTCCGTGGAATGGACTGAGACATCTGGGGGACTCTGGGAATGGTGGCACGACCCTGGAGTTCCTGTCGATTTCTTGTGGAGAGGGCCTCGTCTTGAGATGCGCCGGGAACACCCGGGAATTCTTTTCCCGATCACGCAGGGAAAGGATCCCTCCTCTCGAGCTAGGAGGCGGAAACGGGGTCTCCTCTGGATGTTGGCGGGACTCTCGTGATTCCTCTCGAGTGGAGATGGGTATGTCAGGGAACTTCTTCAGGCGCAGCAAGGGTGTGAAGGACCCTTTGGAAATTCCAGAGGTTAGGTGTGATTAGCCTCGAGACGCCTCAGCGGAAATGGGCCTCATCTCGCCTGGAGGAGAGACCCTTCTGGATATTCTCGCGTTGCGGCAGGAGCTCTCGACTTACGACGGGAAGCCCAGGGACCCGCTCTGGTGGCCTCAGGAAAGGCCAGTCCCCATGCGAGTTGCTCGGGGGCCTCACGGGATACCTCTCCTGTCGATGCCGGGGCCTAAGACCTTCTTGCAGTCGATGCCGGAAGCCTGAGAATTCCTCTCCAGTGCTGACATGGATCTTGGGGTACTTCTGAAGTCTCCCCAGGGAAATCAGTCCTCGTCTCGATAGGGGGCATGCAAGTGCGCTTTCCTTCCGAGCTGTAGCAGCAGTGTCACGCTTCCTTCGCGTGGATCAAGGGATCTGTGGCTTTTCCTCGAGGCTTTCCCACGAGGCTTTCCCACGAGGCTTTGGCACAGGGATGTCTCACGTGCCACCGTGGTGTGAGTCGATCCCCGGCTAGAAAGTGGAGGCAGTGCAGGGAACAGTTTTCCCTGGAGTGGACTGAGACATCTGGGGGACTCTGGGAAAGGTGGCACGACCCTGGAGTTCCTCTCGCCTTTCCTGTGGAGAGCGCCTCCTCTTAAGATGCGACGGGAACGCCAGGAATTCTTTCCCGACCACGCAGGGAAAGGATCCCTCCTCTCGAGATAGGAGGGGGAAATGGGGCTCCTCTGGAAGTGGGCGGTACTTTCGTGCTTCCTCTCGAGTGGAGACGGGTATGTCGGGGAACTTCTCGAGTTGCAGCAAGGGTGTGAAGGACCCTTTATAAGTTCCAGAGGTTAGGTGATTAGCCTCGGAGACGCCTCAGCGGAAATGGGCCTCATCTCGCCTGGAGGGGAGAGCCTCCTGGATTTTCTCGAGTTGAGGCAGGTGCTCTAGACTTAGGACGGGGACCTCAGAGACCCGCTCTGGTGGCCTCAGGAAAGGCCAGTCCCCATGCGAGTTGCTCGGGGGCCTCTTGGGATTCCTCTCCCGTCGATGCCGGGGCCTAAATTCTAGTGTGGAGTGGTTGCCGGAACTTGAGGATTCCGCTCCAGTTCTGACATGGATCTTGGGGTACTTCTGGAGTCTCCCCAGTGGACTCATTCCTCGTCTCGAGGGGGGGCATGCACGTGCGCTTTCCTCCTGAGCTTTAGCAGTAGTGTCACGCTTCCCTTCGCGTGGATCAAGGGATCAGGGGCTTTCCCTCGAGGCTTTCCCATGAGGCTTTCACACGAGGCGTTCCCACAGGGCTGTCCCAAGTGCCACCCTCGTGTGAGTCGATCCTCGGCTTGAAAGTCGAGGCAGTGCAGGGAAAACAGGTATCCCTGGAATGGACTGAGACATCTGGGGGACTCTGGGAATGGTGGCACGACCCTGGAGTTCCTCTCGCCTTTCCTGTGTAGAGCGCCTCCTCTTGAGATGCGACAGAAACGCCGGGGAATTTTTTTCCGACCACGCAGGGAAAGGATGCCTCCTCTCGAGCTAGGAGGCGGAAACGGGGCTCCTCTGGATGTGGGCGGGACTCTCGGGCTTCCTCTCGAGTGGAGACCGGTATATCAGGGAACTTCTTGAGTTGCAGCAAGGTTGTGAAGGACCCTTTGGAAGTTCCAGGGGTTAGGTGTGATTAGCCTCCAGACGCCTCACGGAAACGGGCCTCATCTCGCCTGGACCTGAGAACCTCCTGGATTTTCTCGAATTGCGGCAGGTGCGCTCGACTTACGACGGGGACCTCAGGGACCCGCTCTGGTGGCCTCAGGCAAGGCCAGTCCCCATGCGATTTGCTCGGGGGCCTCTCGGCGATTCCTCTCCCGTCGATGCCGGGGCCTAAGATCTTGTGTGCAGTCGTTGCCGGAACCTAGGCATTTCTCTCCAGTGCTGACATGGATCTTGGGTGTACTTCTGGAGTCTCCCCAGGGGAGTCAGTCCTCGTCTCGAGTGGGGGCATGTACGTGCGCTTTCCTCCCGAGCTGAAGCAGCAGTGTCGGGCTTCCCTTCGCGTTGGATCAAGGGATCAGGGGCTTTACCCTGGAGGCATTTCCACGAGGCTTTCCCAACGAGGCTTTCCCACAGGGCTGTCCCACGTGCCACCGTGGTGTGAGTCGATCCTCGGCTTGAAAGTTGAGGCAGTGCAGGGAAAACAGGTTTCCCTGGAATTGGACTGAGACATCTGGCGGACTCTGGGAATGGTGGTACGACCCTGGAGTTCCTCTCGCCTTTCCTGTGGAGATCGCCTCCTCTTGACATACGACGGGAACGCCGGGAATTCTTTCCTGACCACGCAGGGAAAGGATCCCTCCTCTCGAGCTAGGAGGCGGAAACGGGGCTCCTCTGGATGTGGGCAGGACTCTCGTGCTTCCTCTCGAGTGGAGACGGGTATGTCGGGGAACTTCTTGAGTTGCAGCAAGGGTGTGAAGGACCCTTTGGAAGTTCCAGAGGTTAGGTGTGATTAGCCTCGAGATGCCTAAGTGGAAATGGGCCTCATCTCGCCTGGAGGGGAGAACCTCCTGGATTTTCTCGAGTTGTGGCAGGTGCTCTCCACTTAGGACGGGGACCTCAGGGACCCGCTCTGGTGGCCTCAGGAAAGGCCAGTGCCCATGCGAGTTGCTCGGGGGCCTCTCGGGATTCCTCTCCCGTCGATGCCGGGGCCTCAGATCTTGTGTGGAGTTAGGTGCCGGAACCTGAGCATTCCTCTCCAGTGCTGACATTGGACCTTGGGGTACTTCTGGAGTCTCCTCAGTGGAGTCAGTCCTTCTCTCGAGTGGGGGCATGCACGTGCGCTTTCCTCCCGAGCTGTAGCAGCAATGTCACGCTTCCCTTCCAGTGGAACAAGGGATCAGGGGCTTTCCCTCGAGGCTTTCCGAAGAGGCTTTCCCATGAGGCTTTCCCACAGGGATGTCCCACGTGCCACAGAGGTGTGAGTCGATCCTCTGCTTGAAAGCCGAGGCAGTGCAGGGAAAACAGGTTCCCCTGGAATGGACTGAGACATCTGGGGGACTCTGGGAATGTGGCACGCCCCTGGAGTTCCTCTCGCCTTTCCTGTGGGAGCGCCTCCTCTTGAGATGCGACGGGAACGCTGGGAATTCTTTCCTGACCACGCAGCGAAAAGATCCCTCCTCTCGAGCTAGGAGGCGGAAACGGGGCTCCTCTGGATGTGGGCGGGACTCTCGGGCTTCCTCTCGAGTGGTGACGGGTATATCAGGGATCTTATTGAGTTGCAGCAAGGTTGTGAAGGACCCTTTGTAAGTTCCAGGGGTTAGGTGTGATTAGCCTCGAGACGCCTCAGCGGAAATGGGCCTCATCTCGCCTCGAGGGGAGAACCTCCTGGATTTTCTCGAGTTGCGGCAGGTGCGCTCGACTTACGACGGGGACCTCAGGGACCCGCTCTGGTGGCCTCAGGAAAGGCCAGTCCCCATGCGAGTTGCTTGGGGGCCTCTCGGGATTCCTCTCCCGTCGATGCCGGGGCCTAAGATCTTGTGTGGAGTCGTTGCCGGGACCTAGCATTTCTCTCCAGTGCTGACATGGATCTTGGGGTACTTCTGGAGTCTCCCCAGGGGAGTCAGTCCTCTTCTTGAGTGCGGGCCTGCCCGTGCGCTTTCCTCCCGAGCTGTAGCAGCAGTGTCATGCTTCCCGTCGAGGGGATCAAGGGATCTGTGGCTTTCCCTCGAGGCTTTCCCACGAGGCTTTCCCACAGGGCTGTCCCACGTGCCACCGTGGTGTGAGTCGATCCTCGGCTTGAAAGTCGAGGCAGTGCAGGGAAAACAGGTATCCCTGGAATTGACTGAGACATCTGGCGGACTCTGGGAATGGTGGTACGACCCTGGAGTTCCTCTCGCCTTTCCTGTGGAGATCGCCTCCTCTTGACATACGACGGGAACGCCGGGAATTCTTTCCTGACCACGCAGGGAAAGGATCCCTCCTCTCGAGCTAGGAGGCGGAAACGGGGCTCCTCTGGTGTGGGCGGGACTCTCGTGCTTCCTCTCGAGTGGAGACGGGTATGTCGGGGAACTTCTTGAGTTGCAGCAAGGGTGTGAAGGACCCTTTGGAAGTTCCAGAGGTTAGGTGTGATTAGCCTCGAGATGCCTAAGTGGAAATGGGCCTCATCTCGCCTGGAGGGGAGAACCTCCTGGATTTTCTCGAGTTGCAGCAGGTTCTCTCGACTTACGACGGGGACCTCAGGGACCCGCTCTGGTGACCTCAGGAAAGGCCAGTCCCCATGCGAGTTGCTCGGGGGCCTCTCGGGATTCCTCTCCCGTCGATGCCGAGGCCTAAGACCTTGTGTGGAATCGGTGCCGGAACCTGAGGATTCCTCTCCAGTGCTGACATGTGCCGGAAGCCAGTGTGAGGAATCCCGGTCGTGACAAGGTCATGAGGAAGGAAGCTGACATACGCAAGGCGTGCTCAGACTTCAGGGACCCCTCTGGAAATTCCTAAGCATGTACCCCAACAAAAATCTGCCGGCTTTTGTGCTCTGCTTTTCCACTCTTCTGACATTTTCTGGAAAAAGTCAATTCAGGGCTTTAGTCTTCTGCTTTTGAAAGAGTGTTCCATTCCAAAAACCCCTTCGATGGCTTTCTAGCCTGCCTGCAGGACTCTGCGAGTGTGATTGTTTGAGGCCTCCTGACCGCAGGAGGCACAGGACGCTTAAAACATCCTAGGAATGTAGGGGCTTCCGAAGAGTCAAAATCTTTAGAATAGGACTGATTAAAATTTCATTTGTTGAGTCAATGCTTGCTGCCAAATTTTCATATCCTTTATTTTTAGATATAGTTGGTATATAGAAAAACAAGTAGTAGACCTGGTATTAGCAACATTAGATCTTCGAGTTAAGTACCTTCTTTGTTATATCCCACTGCACCTTTGTTCTATAGAGATGTAACTTTAATGCTTTAAGGAAATGCAGATTAAAGAAAAACACTTCAGGGGAAACAAAATTAACATTCATTAAGGAAGAGAGCTAAAAAGTGTTAACAAGCCTCTTGGCCAGAAGATAATGTAAATCACCTGAGACCTTTTGTATACAAAATGATGTATAGAAAGAGTCTGGGCTGTGAACGCTACATAATTCTGTGTTACCCATTGATCTCCATGTTTTATCAAAAGTATAAAAGGCCTCCTGAACAATAAAGGATCGGACCGGTTTCTCGAACTAGTCTCTCGGCCTGGTTTCTTGGGACTCTGGCTCCCCCCATGTCTCTCTCTCTCTCTTCTTCTCTCCCCTTCCCTCTCTCTGCTCTTTACTTTAACTTCAGGCTGAATCTCCATCTGGGGCGCGGAGGCTCGCCAGGTCTACTTACTTGCCCCGGCTGTTAAGACCCGCACGAAAGGGAGTTTAAGGCGAGGCACCCTTAGATATTCAAGCGGGCGCCGGTGGCCCAAGGTAGATGGTGCAAATTCCTTGTCTGGAATTTTATTGGCCTTCCGCGTAAACCAAGCTATTCAGCCCTCTTCCTCCACTTAATCTTCTTATTACACTATAGTTTCTTAATCTAATCTTACATTAATAAACAAACAAGTCTTTCCACGCCAACGCCGTCCACCCTTCGAATTCCCTGGATCCACAGGGGCTGGACCCCGGCACGTGGTGCCCGGAACAGGCTATTCGAAGGTAGGTTCCTCGGAGCAAAAGCTCCCCCCGGAGCACTCTCTGCTGCTCCCCCCGGAGCACTCTCCGTTGCTCCCCCCAGAGCACTCTCTGTTGCTCCCCCCCGTAGTGACTTAATCATTCCCCCCGGAGTACTTTCGGGTACTCCCCCAGTGTTGAGTGTTCGGGACGGCTAGGACCCCACTCAGGGTGCCGCGGACCCCCCTGTAGGATAGACAGGGTGAGGAAGAGTGGGAAGTGTTCAAGGGTTTAAGAGAAACCTGGTGCTCTAGAGGTTGAAAAGAAACCTGCTATCCTAGGGTTAAAAACAAAACCCCCCTCGCCAAAGGTAAAACCTTTTGTTGAGGTAGACTTTTCTATAAGACTTAATTTTCTGACATGGGTAACAGTGAATCAAAAGAAAGACAGCTTTTTATAGGAGTAATCTTGCAGTTACTAACTAAACGAGGAATTAAAGTTAAAAAATCCAATATTCATTCATTTTTTTTTCCTTTGTACAAGAACAGTGTCCCTGGTTTCCAGAAGAAGGCACTGTTAACTTAGACACCTGGGAGAGAGTAGGAAAACAACTAAAAACTTACCATGCTGAACATGGCTCAGAAAAGGTGCCTACTGACGCCTTTTCCTTATGGAATATAATTAGGGACGCTCTAGACCCTGCCCCTGAATCTGAAAAGGTACACCTTAAAGAGGAAAGTGCAGATAAAAAGGTATCTATCGAAGAGGAGAGTGATGAAAAGGAGGCTACACCTAGCTATCGGCAGTTGAATCAAATGATAGCTGCAATGACTGCCCAAGAAAAGGTAATAGATAGAGATGGCAAAAAAGAGCAGGTTTCAGATGAGGAAGATCTGGAAAAGGAAGTAAGTCAAGATCATTCTGATGAGGATTGGTCTTTATTAAATAAAGATGCTCCAAGGAGTTTAAGAGAAACTTCTCCAATTAGATTATCTGCTCCAAAGAGCTTAATAAAAACTTCCCCAACCAGACCACCTGCTTCCAGAAATTCAAGAGAAATTTCCTTAATTAAGCCTTCTGCTTCCAGAGGCTCAAGACAAATGTCCCCCATCAGGATATATGCACCTGAGAGCTTAAGGCAGACATCCCCAGGTAAAACATCCGTAAGACCTAAACACAAAACGGATAAAAAATTCCCAAAGTACGAAGAAAGTGACATAGGACACCCCTTGCCGCCCCCTCCCTATAAGGGTGAAGGGCCTCCACTAGAAGCTCCCCGAAGAAGGGTTTTCTCTAGCCCAGATGATGAACTTGATCCCCACCTTGAGGCTTGTTTCCCCATAATATTTGGTGGCAGCGGTGGCAGAACAGCCCCCCACTGGGAACCCATTCCAATGAAAATGATTAAAGAACTCAAACAGGCTTGTGCTTTGTATGGGCCTAAAGCCCCGTATACTGTATCATTGGTGGAGGCTTTAGCGGGCAGATGGATGACACCCCATGACTGGAAGACAGTCGCTAAAGCTTGTCTGTCTGGAGGTCAATATGTACTTTGGAGAACTGAATATGAAGATCTTGCCCAAAAACAGGCTGATGCTAACCAAAAATATGGCCCAAGATATATTATAAAAAGTATGTTGGCAGGGACTAATGATTTCGGAACACTTAGAGATCAAATGGGATTAGACAAAACTACTTTAGATCAAGTAACCACCTGCGCCCTTGGGGCTTGGCGTTTGTTGCCTGAAGGGAAAGAATCTACCTCGTCCTTCTCAAATGTTAAACAAAAACCAGAAGAGCCATATGAAGACTTTATATCAAGACTTGCAGAGGCAGTCAACAGAGTAATTTCCAATACTGAGGCAGCTAGTATATTGATAAAACAACTGGCATTTGAAAATGCTAATTCTACCTGCCAGGCCATTTTACGTCCTATAAAAAAAACTGGGGAAATAATAGATTATATCAGGCAATGTGCAGATGTAGGACCAGCAATGATGCAGGGCGTTGCCATAGCTGCAGCCATAAAGGGAAATTCTTACCAGCAGGCAGTACAGTCCTTTTTTACAAATAAAAATAACCCGTCAAAGAGTCATTCCAGTAGTCCAGGCCAGAATATTGGTTTATCCAAGGCCTGCTTCTCTTGCGGACGGGAAGGGCACTTTATGCGAGCTTGTCCCCAAAAAGCAACCGGTTCTTCTCTGCCTAATTCTGTGCATACTAATCTCCCTAGATCTCTCTGCCCTCGTTGTCAAAAAGGATATCATTGGGCAAAAGAATGTAGGTCACAATTCCATAGAAATGGAGCCTTTTTGGGCCCCGACCAGCAGTCGGGAAACGGATTGAGGGGCCAGCCTCAGGCCCCGACAACAATTGGGGCAGCCTCACTGAACCCATTCATTCCCTTCGTCCCATCGCAGAACTCATCAGAGCAACCCCAGGCAGCGCAGGACTGGACCTCAGTTCCACCACCTCAGCAATATTAACACCAGATAGCCCCACTGTGAAAATCCCTACAGGAGTTAAAGGCCCATTACCAACAGGTTTACTAGGAATTATACTAGGCAGAAGTTCCTTAGCTATGCAAGGTCTCACAATCATCCCTGGAGTAATTGACTCAGATTATACAGGAGAAATCCAGATAATGATTTCACCCCCAATTAAAACTTTCCAAATACATCAGGGACAAAGAATAGCCCAACTTTTGCTTTTGCCTTACCACACTGCAATTGGGCACACAGCTACTCAGAATGAAAGGCAGGATAAAGGATTTGGGTCTAGTGATATGGTTTTTTGGATAACAGAAATTACTCAGAAACGTCCTATGAAAACTATTCTGATTAATGGCAAGTCTATTGTGGGGTTATTAGACACAGGAGCAGACGTTTCTTGCATTTCAGGAAAAGACTGGCCCAGCTCCTGGCCCACACATACTACTGAAAATAACTTGGTGGGGATAGGAAGAGCCCCCACAGTAGCCAAAAGTGCAAAAATTTTAGATTGGCAATTTGAGGATACCCGTGGAACTTTCCAACCGTATGTAGTCCCTTCACTCCCCTTTACCCTGTGGGGGAGGGACGTGCTGTCTCAAATGGGAGTGTTACTTTTTAGCCCTGATGATAAAGTGACCTCTCAGATGTTGCAGATGGGCTATGATCCATCAAAAGGATTGGGTAAACAACAGACAGGGATAATTGAGCCAATTTGCCCAACTCCTCGCAAGTTACGTGCTGGATTGGGATATCCAAATTTATAATGGAGGCCATTGTTTTTGCTGCCGACCCCATTACATGGAAATCTCAAGATCCGGTGTGGGTAGAACAATGGCCTCTGCATAAGGAAAAATTACTGGCAGCTAAAGCATTAATCTTTGAACAATTAGAATTGGGACATATTGAGCCCTCCAATAGCCCCTGGAACACTCCTATTTTTGTCATTAAGAAAAAATCTGGTAAATGGCGACTTTTACAGGATTTGAGAGCTATTAATGCCACCATGGAGGACATGGGGGCCTTACAGCCTGGGCTCCCTTCCCCAGTAGCCGTTCCAGAGGGATATAATATAATTGTTATTGATTTACAAGATTGTTTTTTCACTATTCCCTTAAATCCTGAAGATAAAAAGCGATTTGCCTTTAGTCTGCCATCAGAAAATCTTAAGCAGCCTTACTTAAGGTTTCAGTGGAAAGTTTTGCCTCAGGGAATGAAAAATAGCCCTACCTTATGCCAAAAATTTGTTAATGCCGCTCTACAAGATATTAGGGTTAAATATGAACACGTATATATGATTCACTATATGGATGATATTTTAATAGCTCATCCTGATAGAGTTCACCTGCAAACTGTCCTCCAGGACCTGACCCAGGCATTGACAGACAGAGGCCTAAAAATTGCCCCAGAAAAAATTCAAATCAATCCGCCCATAACTTACTTAGGGAGAGTCATAAATTCGGAAACGGTGACTCATACCCCGTTGCAATTGAGAAAAGACCATCTTATTACTTTAAATGATTATCAAAAACTTTTAGGTGATATTAATTGGATTAGGCCATATTTAAAATTAACCACTGCCGAATTAAAACCTCTTTTTAATATTTTACGCGGGGATCCTGATCCAACCTCTAAAAGACAATTAACAGCTGAGGCTCAAGAAGCCCTAGGCAAAGTAGAAGCAGCCTTATCGAATAGCTATGTAAAAAGAATTGATTTGACGATGACTTGGCAGTTCCTTTGCCTAGCTACTCCAGTGGCGCCTACGGGAGTTCTGTGGCAAGGCGGCCCTTTAGAATGGATCCATCTTCCCACCCAAGCTAAAAAAGTCGTGGCTTCTTATCCTGGTTTAATTGCCACATTAATGCTAAAAGGAAGGAAGCGGAGCATTGAATTGTTTGGTAAGGAGCCATCAGAGATTGTAATTCCATATAATAAGGAGCAGCTTGATGCTCTTCTAATGTTTGATGAAGACTGGCAGATTGCTATAGGGAATTACTGTGGTCAAATTTTGCATCATTTACCCTCACATGTTTTGCTAAATTTTATGTCTAACCATCCAGTTATTTTTCCTGTCCGGTGTAAACAGTTCCCTATTTCAGATGCTCTGGTAGTCTTTACTGATGGATCGGCTAATGGTAGAGCCTCTATAGTCATGAGAGATCATCAGAAACTTTTGGAAACACAAGAAACTTCAGCTCAAAGAGCTGAAATCACAGCTGTTATTGAGGCCTTTGTTATGTTTGCAGAGAAAGAATTTAACCTTTATTCTGACTCTCAGTATGTGGTCAGGCTGTTTCCACACATTGAGACTGCAGTTTTGCCTGAAAACAAAACCGCTATCTACCATTTGTTAACTAGACTGCAGCAGCAAATTTGGAAAAGAAATCGGGCGTTCTTTATCGGCCACATTCGAGCTCATTCCGGCCTGCCTGGCCCTTTAAATGCTCTCAATGAATTGGCAGATTCGTTAACCAGGATTTCAGTGGCTTCTGTTTTTGAAGAAGCTCGAGCTTCTCACTCACTTCATCATCAGAATGCCACTGCCTTACGATACCAGTTTCAAATTCCTCGAGAATCTGCCCGAGAGATTGTTCGTTCTTGTTCACATTGTCCTACTACCGTGAATGCTTTGCCTCTGGGAGTTAACCCTCGCGGTCTCAAACCTAATGCACTCTGGCAAATGGATGTAACCCATGTCTCTTCGTTTGGAAAACTGTCTTTTGTTCATGTAACTGTAGATACCTTCTCTCATGTTATTATTGCCACTGCTCGTACAGGGGAAGCAGTAAAAGATGTAATACAACATCTTTTTACATGCTTTTTCTATCTGGGCTTGCCAAAAGCTTTAAAAACTGATAATGCCCCTGCTTACACTTCTAAATCTTTTCAGCAATTCTGTACAAGATTTCAAATTAAACATAACACCGGCATCCCTTATAACCCGCAAGGACAAGCCATTGTGGAAAGAGCACATCAAACACTGAAAATCTATATTCAAAAACTAAAAGAAGGGGAATTTAAATATAGTTCCCCCCATCAGATTTTGAAACATGCTCTTTTCGTAATAAATAACTTAAATACTGATTCATCCGGAAACACTGCAATGCTTCGCCATTGGTGCCCAGAGCAATTGAATGCAAAACCATTAGTAAAATGGAGGGACCTTCTCTCCGGACAATGGAAAGGTCCTGACCCCTTATTAACCAGTGGGCGAGGGTATGCTTGTGTTTTTCCACAGGACGCGGACGCTCCGATTTGGGTTCCAGACAGACTAATTCGCCATGTCTCAGCTCCCCGGATATCAGAATCCCCCGCCACCGCGATCTCTAAAAAGGAAGAAACTCCCTCTTCCTCCGCTCCCTCCTCCAGCACGGGAAATGCCGCTGACCCCAGGACAGCTGACATTGGAGATCCCGGATAGGCGAGGAGCGGAGCCACCCACTGGACAGATGTCACGACTTCAGATACAGGATATTGCGCCCCCTGATTTTTTGCCTCGCAGGAATCCATTAGGACGCCCAGCTCAGTCAACCCAACAAGCCTCCTTACCTACCTGGGGACAGATTAAAGCCCTCTGTTGCCAGGCACAGGGGATAGCTACCCTACAGGCATCGTCAGTCTCTCCTGAAAAGGTGTTTATTGCCATGCTTGCCTTGCTCTCTTGCCAGGTAAGCGCTGCTCCCATTCCAACCAAATATTGGGCGTTTCTCCCGGATCCTCCAACTTTCCAAGTTGTTACTTGGAACAGTGACCCCATACGAGTTAGTACAGACCAGCCTCGCCTTTTGGGAGGATCTTATACTTCCTATACAAAAGACCAATACCCTATTAATTTCAATTATACCTTTAAAGGACTAGCAGATGATTTTCCTGTTTGCTTTAATTTTCCTCCTGGCCTTACAGGAGATTTCTTTACCAAGACAGAATGCGTTGGAGCCTCCACAAAAGCAGTTATGACAGATTCCCCAACCTCTAAATTTGCATCTAAAGGGGATCGGTCTGCTTGGATATTACGAGCCCGTATGCCTGGGGTCCTTGGCCCCTATAAGTCCTTGTCTCTCAAAACTCCATCAGACTATCCAAATTGTGACGATGTTGCTCCCTCAGATGTTATTTGGAAAACTATAGATGATCATTCAGGATATCCGATTTGGAAGTCTTGTATTTATAATTCGAAAATAGATTACAATATGCCGGGAGGAAGAAATTGTGCAATTCAGGACTGGAGCAACCCAAATCCAGGTCAAGACCCTGAGTCTGACGATGGCTTTATCAATAGATTGGATAATTGGAAAAAATATTCAGTTTCTTGGCCGTTAGTTGCCACCAGACGGCATCATAACCAATTTGTACCCCCTATGCTGTCTTATACGACTAGAGGTAAAACCTTTTGGCAGCCAGAAATTTGGAGAGCCCTTGCAGCCACCGCCCCTATTATTTTAATCCGACCAAAGAATACCTCTACCTACTCTATTTTAGCTTGTTTACCCTCTCCTTATGTTTTTCTTTTCACTAATGATTCTGAAAGACTTAACATACAATTGAATTATACAGGTGGACCCCATGTAGTGTCTTGTGAACAATGTATGCTTTCATCCTGTTTAACTCCTCAATATAAAGTTTGCTCTTTCATGGTTTTAAAACGTCCGTCCTATCTCATGGTACCTGTAACTGTAGCCACGTATTGGTATGATAACCATGGCCTAGCTGTACTGCAACGGCTACAAGATTTAATGCGGACACGACGGTTTGTGGGCTTACTTGTTTTGGGAATATCGGCTTTGATAACTGCAATTACTTCTGTTACTGTGGCGGCATTGTCATTGTCTCAACAAGTGCATACTGCCCAATATGTTGATACCGTATCCAAAAATGTTTCTTTAACGCTGGTAACCCAGGAAATTATAGATAGGAACCTTGAAATAAGGGTTGATGCCTTAGAAGAAGCAGTAATGCATATTGGGACTGAATTACAGAGTCTGAAAGTGAAAATGGCTCTTTCATGTCATGCTGATTACCGGTGGATATGTGTTACATCCCTGAAAGTAAATGAGACAGATTTTGAATGGGAGAGAGTCAAAAATCATATTTTAGGTGTTTGGAACAGCTCAGATATTAGTTTAGACTTAGGGAAACTTCATAATCAGATTCAGACCTTGGAACACTCTCAATTAGATTTTACTGCCGCAGGAGAAGCCAATGACTTTTCCACACCTTCTCTGACTTCATTTCTGAAAAAACTCTTCTGACTACTGTTTCTAGCTATGCTGCTGTGGGTGCCATAATCCTGCTCCTTGTAATCGTGCTTCCTTGTGTTGTCAGGACTCTTCGGCAGAGCATTCAGAATCTCGCGACTGAACTGCACCTAATTTTTTTAAAAAATAATAAAGAAGGGGGAGATGCCGGAAGCCAGTGTGAGGAATCCCGCCCGTGACAAGGTCATGAGGAAGGAAACTGACATACGCAAGGCGTGCTCAGACTTCAGGGACCCCTCTGGAAATTCCTAAGCATGTACCCCAACAAAAATCTGCCGGCTTTTGTGCTCTGCTTTTCCACTCTTCTGACATTTTCTGGAAAAAGTCAATTCAGGGCTTTAGTCTTCTGCATTTGAAAGAGTGTTTCAATCCAAAAACCCCTTCGATGGCTTTCTAGCCTGCCTGCAGGACTCTGCGAGTGTGATTGTTTGAGGCCTCCTGACCGCAGGAGGCACAGGAAGCTTAAAACATCCCAGGAATGTAGGGGCTTCCGAAGAGTCAAAATCTTTAGAATAGGACTGATTAAAAGTTTCATTTGTTGAGTCAATGCTTGCTGCCAAATTTTCATATCCTTTATTTTTAGATATAGTTGGCATATAGAAAAACAAGTAGTAGACCTGGTATTAGCAACATTAGATCTTCGAGTTAAGTACCTTCTTTGTTATATCCCACTGCACCTTTGTTCTATAGAGATGTAACTTTAATGCTTTAAGGAAATGCAGATTAAAGAAAAACACTTCAGGGGAAACAAAATTAACATTCATTAAGGAAGAGAGCTAAAAAGTGTTAACAAGCCTCTTGGCCAGAAGATAATGTAAATCACCTGAGACCTTTTGTATACAAAATGATGTATAGAAAGAGTCTGGGCTGCAAACGCCACATAATTCTGTGTTACCCATTGATCTCCATGTTTTATCAAAAGTATAAAAGGCCTTCTGAACAATAAAGGATCAGACCGGTTTCTCAAACTAGTCTCTCGGCCTGGTTTCTTGGGACTCTGGCTCCCCCCATGTCTCTCTCTCTCTCTTCTTCTCTCCCCTTCCCTCTCTCTGCTCTTTACTTTAACTTCAGGCTGAATCTCCATCTGGGGCGCGGAGGCTCGCCAGGTCTACTTACTTGCCCCGGCTGTTAAGACCCGCACGAAAGGGAGTTTAAGGCGAGGCACCCTTAGATATTCAAGCGGGCGCCGGTGGCCCAAGGTAGATGGTGCAAATTCCTTGTCTGGAATTTTATTGGCCTTCCGCGTAAACCAAGCTATTCAGCCCTCTTCCTCCACGTAATCTTCTTATTACACTATAGTTTCTAAATCTAATCTTACATTAATAAACAAACAAGTCTTTCCACGCCAACGCCGTCCACCCTTCGAATTCCCTGGATCCACCGGGGCTGGACCCCGGCAGACGTGGATCTTGGGGTTCTTCTGGAGTCTCCCCAGGGGAGTCAGTCCTCGTCTCGAGTGGGGGCATGCACGTGCGCTTTCCTCCCGAGCTGTAGCAGCAGTGTCGCTCTTCCCTTCGCGTGGATCAAGGTATCTGTGGTTTTCCCACGAGGCTTTCCCACGAGGCTTTAACACAGGGCTGTCCCACGTGCCACCGTGGTGTGAGTCGATTCTCGGCTTGAAAGTTGAGGAAGTGCAGGGAAAAAAGGTTTCCATGGAATGGACTGAGACATCTAGGGGACTCTGGGAATGGTGGCACGACCCTGGAGTTCCTCTCGCCTTTCCTGTGGAGAGCGCCTCCTCTTGAGATGCGACGGAAACGCCGGGAATTCCTTCCCGATCACGCAGGGAAAGGATCCCTCCTCTCGAGCTAGGAGGCGGAAACGGGGCTCCTCAGGATGTGGGCGGACTCTCGTGCTTCCTCTCGAGTGGAGACGGGTATGTTGGGGAACTTCTTGAGTTGCAGCAAGGGTGTGAAGGACCCTTTGGAAGTTCCAGAGGTTTGGTGTGATTAGCCTCGAGACGCCTCAGCGGAAATGGGCCTCATCTCGCCTACAGGGGAGAACCTCCTGGATTTTTCTCGAGTTGCGGCAGGTGCTCACGACTTACGACGGGGACCTCAGGGACCCGCTCTGGTGGCCTCAGGAAAGGCCAGTCACCATGCGAGTTGCTCGGGGCTCTCGGGATTCCTCTCCCGTCGTTGCCGGGGCCTAAGACCTTGTGTGGAGTGGGTGCCGGAACCTGAGGATTCCTCTCCAGTGCTGACATGGATCTTGGGTACTTCTGGAGTCTCCCCAGGTGCACTCAGTCTCGTCTCGAGTGGGGCATGCACATGCGCTTTCCTCCCGAGCTGTAG
>NW_017215059.1:0-14209 GCF_001704415.2 Capra hircus
GCACTGCCTCGACGTTCACGCCGAGGATCGACTCACACCACCGTGGCACGTGGGACAGCCCTGTTGGAAAGCCTCGTGGAAAGCCTCAATGGAAAGCGACAGATCCCTTGATCCACACGTCGGCAAGCGTGACACTGCTGCTGCAGGTCGTGAGGAAATGGCAGGTGCATGCCCCCACACGAGATGAGGACTGACTCCCCTGGTGAGACTCCAGAAGTACGGAAAGATTCATGTCAGCACTGGAGAGGCATCCTCAGGGTCTGGCCCCGACTCCACACAAGGTCTTAGGCACCGGGCATCGATGGAGAGGAATCCCTAAAGCCCCTGGTAACTCGCATGGGGACTGGCCTTCCTGAGGCCACCAGAGCGGGTCCCTGAGGACCCGTCGTAACTCGAGAGCACCTGCCGCAACTGGGTAAAATCAAGGGAGGTTCTCCCCCTCCAGGCGGGATGAGGCCCATTTCCTCTGAGGTGTCTGGAGGCTCATCACACACCTAACCTCTGGAAATTAAAAAGGGTCCTTGCTGCAACTCAAGAAGTTCCCCGACATACCCGTCTCCACACGAGAGGAAGCACGAGGGTCCGCCCACATTCAGAGGAACCCCGTTTCCGAGATGAAGGATCCTATCCTGCTTAGTCAGGAAAGATTTTTCGGCGTTCCCATGGCATCTCAAGAGCAAGGGTTCTCAATAGGAAAGGCAAGAGGAACTCCAGGGTCGTGCCACCATTTAAGAGTCCCCAGATGTCTCAGTCCATTTCAGAGGAACCCGTTTTCCCAGCACTGCCTCGACTTTCACGCCGAGGATCCACTCACACCATGGTGGCATGTGGGACAGCCCTGTGAGAAAGCCTCGAGGGAAAGCCACAGATCCCTTGATCCCCGCGGACGGGAAGCGTGACACATCTGCTACACTGTCCCTGAGGTCACGGTCGTATGTGAGAGTACCTGCCGCAACTCGAGAAAATCCAGGAGGTTCTCTGCTCCAGTCGAGATGAGGCCCATTTTCCTTTCTCTGCGGCGTCTCGAGAGTAATCACAACTAAACTCTGGAACTTCCAAAGTGTCCTAAACACCCTTGCTAAAACTCAAGAAGTTCCCCGACATACCCGTCTCCACTCCAGAGGAATCACGAGGGTCCGGCAACCGCCAGAGGAGCTCCGTTTCCTCCTCCAAGCTCGAGATGAGGATCCTTCCCTGCTTCCTCGGAAAGAATTCCCGACATTTCGACGCATCTCAAGAGGAGGCGCGCTGCACAGGAAGGCGAGAGGAACTCATGGGTCGTGCCACCATTCCAAGAGTCCCCAGATGTCTCAGTCCATTCCAGAGGATCCTGTTTTCCCTGCACTGCTTCGACTTTCACGCTGAGGATCGACTCACACCTGGTGGCACGTGTGACAACCCTGTGGGAAAGCCTCGTGGGAAAGCCTCGAGGGAAAGCCACAGATCCCTTAATCCACGCGATGGAGTGCACTGCTACAGCACGAGAGGAAAGAGCACACGTGCATGCCCCTACTGAGACGAGAACTCCTCCCCTGGGGAGACCAGAAATACAACCCCAAGATGCATGTCAGCCTGGAGAGGAATCCTCAGGTTCCGGGCCCCCCGCCACACCTTAGGCATCGCGGAGAGGAATAGCGACACCCTAAGCTCACCTGGCCTTTCCTGAGTAACCAGAGCGGGTCCAGATCGGTCCCCTCGTAAGTCGAGAGCACCTGCCGCAACTCGGTAAAATCCAGGAGGTTCTCCATGCAGGTGAGATGAGGCCGTTTCCACTGATGTGTCTCCAGGCTAATCACACGTGAACTCTGGAACTTCTAAAGAGTCTTTCACAGTCATGCTGCAACTAAAGAAGTTCCCCGACATACCCGTCTCCACTCAAGAGGAAGCACGAGGTCCCGGCCACATCCAGAGGAGCTCCGTTTCCGGCTCGTTGCTCGAGAGGAGGGATCCTTTCCCTGTGTGGTTGGGAATGAATTCCCGGCGTTCCCGTCGCATCTCAAGATGAGGCGCTCTCCACAGGAAAGGCGAGAGGAACTCAAGGGTCGTTCCACCATTCGCAGAGTCCCCCAGATGTCTTAGTCCATTCCAGGGAAACCTGTTTTCCCTGCACTGCCTTGACTTTCTAGCCGAGGATCGACTCACACCACGGTGGCACGTGGGACAGCCCTGTGGGAAAGCCTCGTGGGAAAGCCCCGTGGGAAAGCCTCGTGGGAAAGTCTCTAGGGAAAGCCACAGATCCCTTGATCCACGCGAATGGAAGCGTGACACTACTGCTACATCTCTGGAGGAAATCGCACGTGCATGCCCCACTCGAGACTACGACTGACTCCTCTGGGGAGACTCCAGAAGTACCCCAAGATCCATGTCAGCACTGGAGAGGAATCCTCAAGTTTCGGCACCGAATTCACACAAGGTCGTAGGCCCCGGCATCGACGGGAGAGGAATCCGAGAGGCCCCTGAGCAACGCGCATGTGGACTGGCCTTTACTGAGTCCATCAGAGCGGGTCCCTGAGGTCCCCGTCATAAGTCGAGAGCACCTGCCCCAACTCGAGAAAATCCAGGAGGTTCTCCCCTCCAGGCAAGATGAGGCCCATTTCCGCTGAGGCGTCTTGAGGCTAATCACACCTAACCTCTGGAACTTCCAAAGGGTCCTTCACACCCTTGCTGCAACTCAAAAATTCTCCGACATATCCGTCTGCACTCGAGAGGAAGCACGAGAGTCCCACCCATATCCAGAGGAGCCCCATTTCTGCCTCTTAGCTCCAGAGGTGGGATCCTTTCCGTGCGTTGTCTGGAAATAATTCACCGAGTTCCCGTCGCAATTCAAGAGGAGGCGCTCTCCACAGGAAAGGCGAGAGGAACTCCAGTGTCGTGCCACCATTCGCAGAGTCCCCCAGATGTCTCAGTCCATTCCCGGGAAACCTGTTTCCCTGCACTGCCTCGACTTTCAAGCCGAGGATCGACTCACACCACGGTGGCACGTGGGACAGCCCTGTGGGAAAGCTTCTTGGGAAAGCCTCGTGTGAAAGCCTCGAGGGAAAGCCACAGATCCCTTGATCCACGTGAAGGAAAGCGTGACATTGCTGCTACAGCTCGGGAGGAAAGCCCACGTGCAAGCCTCCCTCGAGACGAGGACTGACTCCCCCGGGAGACCTCAGAAGTACCCCCAAGATCCATGTCAGCACCGGAGAGGAATCCTCAGGTTCTGGCACCGACTCCACACAAGATCTTAGGCCCCGGCATAGACGGGAGAGGAATCCCGAGAGGCCGTCGAGCAACTCGCATGGGGCCTGGCCTTTCCTGAGGGCACCAGAGCGGGTCCCTGAGGTCCCCGTCGTAAGTCGAGGGCACCTGCCGCAACTCGAGAAAATCCAGGAGGTTCTACCCTCCAGGCGAGATGAGGCCCATTACCGCTGAGGCGTCTCGAGGCTAATCACACCTAACCTATGGAACTTACAAAGGGTCCTTCATGCCCTTGCTGCAACTCAAAAGCTCCCCCACATACCCGTCTCCACTCGAGAGGAAGCCGAGAGTCCCCCACATCCAGAGGAGCCCCGTTACTGCCTCCTAGCTCGAGAGGAGGGATCCTTTCACTGAGTGGTCGGTCAAGTATTCCTGGAGTTCCCGTCTCATCTCAAGAGGAGGCGCTCTCCACAGGAAAGGCGAGAGGAACTCCAGATTCGTGCACCCATTCCCAGAGGCCCCCAGATATTTCAGTCCATTCCAGGAAAACTGTTTTCCCTGCACTGCCTCGAATTTCAAGCCGAGGATCGACTCGCACCAAGGTGGCACGTGGACAGCCCTGTGGGAAAGCTCGTGGGAAAGCCTCGTGGAAAGCCTCGAGGGAAAGCCACAGATCCCTTGATCCAAGCATAGGGAAGCGTGACACTGCTGCTTCAGCTCAGGAGGAAAGGGCACGTGCATGCCCCACTCGAGATGAGGACTGACTCCCCTGGGGAGACTCCAGAAGTACCCAAGATACATGTCAGCACTGGAGAGGAATCCTCAGATACCGGCACCGACTCCACACAAGGTTTGAGGCACTGACATCGACGGGAGACGAATCCCTAGAGGCCCCGAGCAACTCGCATGGGGACTGGCCTTTACTGAGGCCACCAGAGCGGTTCCCTGAGGTCCCCGTCGTAAGTCGAGAGCACCTGCCGCAACTCGAGAAAATCCAGGAGGTTCTCCCCTCCAGGCGAGATGAGGCCCATTTCCACTGAGGCGACTAGAGGCTATTCACAGCTAAACTCTGGAACTTCCAAAGGGTCCTTCACACCCTTGCTGCAACTCTAGAAGTTCCCCGACATACCCGTCTCCACTCGAGAGGAAGCACGAGAGTCCCGACCATCCAGAGAAGCCCCGTTTCCACCTCCTAGCTCGAGAGGAGGGATCCTTTCCCCTGCGTGCTCGGGAAAGAATTCCCGGCGTTCCCGTCGCATCTCAAGAGGAGGCGCTCTCCACAGGAAAGGGGAGAGGAACGCCAGGGTCATGCCACCATTCCCAGAGTCCCCCAGATGTCTCAGTGCATTCCAGTGAAACCTGTTTTGCCTGCACTGTTTTGACTTTCAAGCCGAGGATCGACTCACACCACGGTGCACATGGGACAGCCCTGTGGGAAAGCCTCGTGGGAAAGCTCGTGGGAAAGCCTCGAGGGAATGCCACTGATACCTTGTTCCACGCGAAGGGAAGCGTGACACTGCTGCTACAGCTCGGGAGGAAAGCGCACGTGCATGTCCCACTCGAGACGAGGACTGATTCCACTGGGGAGACTCCAGAAGTACCCCAAGATCCATGTCAGCACTGGAGAGCAATACTCAGGTTCCGGCACCGACACCACACAAGGTCTTAGGCCCCGGCATCGATGGGAGAGGAATCCCGAGAGGCCCCGAGCAACTAGCATGGGACTGGCCTTTCCTGAGGCCACCAGAGCGGGTCCCTGAGGTCCCCGTCGTAAGTCGAGAGCACCTGCCGCAACTCGAGAAAATCCAGGAGGTTCTCCCCTCCAGGCGAGATGAGGCCCATTTCTGCTGAGGCGACTAGAGGCTATTCACAGCTAAACTCTGGAACTTCCAAAGGGTCCTTCACACCCTTGCTGCAACTCGAGAAGTTCCCCGACATACCCGTCTCCACTCGAGAGGAAGCACGAGAGTCCCGCCCACATCCAGAGGAGCCCCGTTTCTGCCTCCTAGCTCGAAAGGAGGGATCCTTTTCCTGCGTCGTCGGGAAAGAATTCCCGGCATTTCCGTCGCATCTCAAAAGGAGGGGCTCTCCACAGGAAAGGCGAGAGGAACTCCAGGGTCTTGCCACCATTCCCAGAGTCCCCCAGATGTCTCAGTCCATTCCAGGGAAACCTGTTTTCCCAACACTGCCTCGACTGTCAAGCCGAGGATCGACTCACACCACGTGGCACGTGGGACAGCCCTGTGGGAAAGCCTCGTGGGAAAGCCTCTGGGAAAGCCTCGAGGGAAAGTCACAGATCCCTTGATCCACGCGAAGGGACTCGCGACACTGCTGCTACAGCTCGGAAGGAAAGCGCACGTGCATGCCCCCACTTGAGACGAGGACTGACTCCACTGGGAGACTCCAGAAGTACCCCCAAGGTCCATGCCAGCACTGGAGAGGAATCCTCAGGTTCCGGCACCGGCTCCACAGAAGATCTTAGGCCCCATCGACGGGAGAGGAATCCCGAGAGGCCCCGAGCAACTCGCATGGGGACTGGCCTTTCCTGAGGCCACCAGAGCGGGTCCCTGAGGTCCCCGTCGTAAGTCTAGAGCACCTGCCGCAACTCGAGAAATCCAGGAGGTTCTCCCTCCAGGCGAGATGAGGCCATTTCCGCTGAGGCGTCTCGAGGCTAATCACACCTAAACTCTGGAACTTCCAAAGGGTCCTTCACACCTTGCTGCAACTCAAGAAGTTCCCCGACATACCCGTCTTCACTCGAGAGGAAGCACGAGAGTCCCGCCTACATCCAGAGGAGCCCGCCGCCTCCAACTCGAGAGGAGGGATCCTTTCCCTGCGTGGTCGGGAAAGAATTCCGGCATTTCCGTCGCATCTCAAGGGGAGGCGCTCTCCACAGGAAAGGCGAGAGGAACTCCAGGGTCGTGCCACCGTTCCAGTGTCCCCAGATGTCTCAGTCCATTCCAGGGAAACCTGTTTTCCCTGCACTGCCTCCACTTTCAAGCCGAGGATCGACTCACACCACGGTGGCACGTGGGAAAGCCCTGTGGGAAAGCCTCGTGGGAAAGCCTCGAGGGAAAGCCACAGATCCCTGGATCCACGCGAAGGGAAGCGGACACTGCTGCTACAGCTCGGGAGAAAAGGCACGTGCATGCCCCCACTCGAGACGAGGACTGACTGCCCTGGGGAGACTCCAGAAGTACCCCAAGTTCCATGTCAGCACTGGAGAGGAATCCTCAGGTTCCGGCACCGACTCCACACAAGATCTTAGGCCCGGCATCGACGGGAGAGGAATCCCGAGAGGCCCCCGAGCAACTCGCGTGGGACTGGCCTTTCCTGAGGCCACTAGAGCGGGTCCCTGAGGTCCCCGTCATAAGTCGAGAGCACCTGCCGCAACTCGAAAAATCCAGGAGGTTCTCGCCTCCAGGCGAGATGAGGCCCATTTCCGCTGAGGCGTCTCGAGGCTAATCAATTCTAACATCTGGAACTTCCAAGGGTCCTTCACACACCCTTGCAACTCAAGAAGTTCCCCGACATAACCGTCTCCACTTGAGAGGAAGCACGAGAGTCCCGGCCACATCCAGAAGAGCCCCGTTTCCGTCTCCTAACTCGAGAGGTGGGATCCTTTCCCTGCGTGGTCGGAAAGAATTCCCGGCGTTCCCGTCGCATTTCAAGAGGAGGCGCTCTCCACAGGAAAGGCGAGAGGAACTCCAGGGCCGTGCCACCATTCACAGAGTCAACCAAATATCTCCGTACACTCCAGGGAAACCTGTTTTCCCTGCACTGCCTCGACTTTCAAGCTGAGGATCGACTCACACCACACGTGGCACGTGGGACAACCCTGTGGGAAAGCATCGTGGGAAAGCCTCGTGGGAAAGCCTCGAGGGAAAGGCACAGATCCCTTGATCCACGCGAAGGGAAGGTGTCACTGCTGCTACAGCACGGGAGGAAAGCGCACGTGCGTTCCCCCCACTCGAGACGAGGACTGACTCCCTGGGGGAGACTCCAGAAGTACCCCAAGATCCATGTCAGCACTGGAGAGGAATCCTCAGGTTCCGGCACTGACTCCCACACAAGGTCTTAGGCCGGGCATCGACGGGAGAGGAATCCCGAGAGGCCCCCGAGCAACTCGCAAGTGGAATGGCCTTTCCTGAGGCCACCAGAGCGGGTCCCTGAGGTCCCGTCTAAGTCGAGAGCACCTGCCCCCTCGAGAAAATCCAAGAGATTCTCCCCTCCAGGCGAGATGAGGCCCATTTCCGCTAGGCGTCTCGAGGCTATTCTCACCTAACCTCTGGAACTTCCAACGGGTCCTTCACACCCTTGCTGCAACTCAAGAAGTTCCCCGACATACCCGTCTCCACTCGAGACGAAGCACGTGAGTCCGCCGCCTACATCCAGAGGAGCCCCGTTTCCGCCTCCTAGCTCGAGAGGGGCGATCCTTTCCCTGCGTGGTCGGGAAAGAATTCCCGGGCGTTCCCGTCGCATCTCAAGAGCAGGCACTCTCCACAGGAAAGGAGAGAGGAACTCCAGGGTCGTGCCACCATTCCAGAGTCCCCCAGATGTCTCAGTCCATTACAGGGAAACCTGTTTTCCCTGCACTGCGTCGACTTTCAAGACGAGGATCGACTCACACCACAGTGGCACGTGGGACAGCCCTGTGGGAAAGCCTCGTGGGAAAGCCTCGTGGGAAAGCCTCGAGGGAAAGCCACAGATCCCTTCATACACCAGAAGGGAAGCGTGACACTGCCTCCTACAGCTCGGGAGGAAAGCGCACGTGCATGCCCCCACTCGAGACGAGGACTGACTCCCCTGGAGAGACTCCAGAAGTACCCAAGATCCACGTAAGCACTGGAGAGGAATCCTCAGGTTCCGCACCCACTCCACACAATATCTTAGGCCCCTGCATCGACGGGAGAGGAATCCCGAGAGGTCCCGAGCATCTCGCATGGGGAATGGCCTTTCCTGAGGCCACCAGAGCGGGTCCCTGAGGTCCCCGTCGTAAGTCGAGAGCACCTGCCGCAACTCGAGAAAATCCAGGAGGTTCTCCCATCCAGGCGAGATGAGGCCCATTTTCGCTGAGGCGTCTTGAGGCTAATCACACCTACCTCTGGAACTTACAAAGGGTCTTTCACACCCTTGCTGCAACTCAAGAAGTTCCCCGACATATCCGTCTCCACTCGAGTGTAAGCACGAGAGTCCCGCCCACATCCAGAGGAGCCCCGTTTCCGAAAACGCCCCTCACGCGGAAAATGGCCCTCACATCTCCGCTGCGCGGGGAGAAAACCCTCCTCGTCACCGTTTTCTCCGAGCTTTGCGCACGTGGCTCTCCTGGCCGCACCTTACCGACGCGGGACCCTCCAGGGACCGCGCTTAGTGGCCCCTCAGGAACAGCGCAGTCCGCGCATGCGAGTTGTCCGGGGGTCCTCAGCGATTTCCTCGCTCCCGTACGACTGTCCCGCCGCCCCCGGGCGCCTAAGATCTGTGTGGCAGCTCGGTGCCCTCGGAACCCTGCAGGACCTTCCTCTGGCGAGTGCCTGACATGGATCTTGGGTCAGCTTCTCGAGTCTCCCCAGGCAGTCAGTCCTTCCGTATGCTCGAGATGGGGGCCACTGCACGTGCTGCTTAGTCCTCCCGGACGCTGTAGCAGCAGTGTCACCGGCTTCCTTCGCAAATGGATGCAAGGGGACCTGTCTATTCCCTCGGAGCGATTACTCCCACCGAGGACTCTTCCCATGACGGCCTTTCACGCACCCGAGGCTTTTCCCCACGAGGCCTTGCTCCCCACAGGCGCGACGCGGCTCCACGTGACCACCAGGCGTGGTGTGATCGATCCCTGCTTCGACAAAGTCGATTCCAGTGCCCTTGGGACAAATACGGTTGCCCTGGGAATGGACTCGAGACCATCTGGAGGCGACTCCTGGGACTTCGGCTGCACGAAGCCTGCGAAGTTCCTCACTCGCCTCTCTGTGCAACCGCACGCGGGACGAGGAGGGCGCCAACGCCTACCAGTCGCGCGACGAGCGACTCCTGCTTGAGATTGCGACGGAAATGCGCGGGCAACTTCAATTTCCGACATGCAGCGGAAAAGATCCCCTCCTTCGAGCTAGTTTCTCGAGGAAACACAGGGGCTCCTCCTGATGTGCGGACTCTCGTGCTTACACTCGAGAGCGTGGGCCCGACCGGATACACTGTCGGGAACCTTCCTGAGATTGCAGCAAGGGGTGTGAACAGACGCTTTGTAAGCTTTCCAGAGGTAGGTGTGATTAGCCCTCAAACGCCTCAGCGAAAAGTGCGCCTCATCTCGGCTGCGATGGATGACACGTCCCTGGATTTTCTCCGCAGTCTGCCGGCAGGTGGGCTCCCCTCCGACTTACGACGGCGACCTCAGGGACCCGCCTCTATGGTGGACCTCAGGACACAGGCCATTCCCCATCGCGAGATGCTCGGGGACCTTCGCCGACTCTCCTCTCCGTCGATGGAGGGGCCTCAAGACATTTCGCCTGGAGTGGGCTGCTGAGAACCCGTCGAGGATTCCTCCATGCCAGTGCTCTACGCCGTGGATCATGGCGCGAGCTACTTCTGGAGTCTCTCACGCGGGAGTCACAGTCCTGTCTCGAGTGCGGGGGCGCCGATGCACGTGCGCTTTCCCTCCCGAAGCTGTAGGAGCCCAGTGTCACGCTTGCCTTCTGGTGTATGAAGGGGATCGATGCTCGGCTGTCCCTCGAGGCCTTCCCACCGAGGCCTCTTCCCGACCGCGAGGCATTTCCCACAGCGGCTGTCCCGCCACGTGCCACTGCTGGTGTGGAGCTCGACTCCCTCCGTCCTTAGCAAAGTCGACAACGCCAACCGTTCCTGCCAGCGGAAAACAGGTTTCCACTCGTATGCGACTGAGACATTGGCGGACCTCCCTGGAATTCGGCTCCGGCACCCCCCCTCGGAGTTCCTCCTCTCCTTCTCCTCGTGTCGCCACTGCCCGAGAAAGTGCCTGCCTCTGTGAGATGCGACGGGGTAGCCGTCCCAACGCGCGACATTCTTTCTCGACCACTCGCAGGGGAAAGGATCGTCCCTCTCGCGAGCTAAGGAGGCGGAAACGGGGGCTCCTTCTGGAACTGTACGGGACGCGCCGACTCACCCGTGCTTCGCTCCGAGTGCGCAGACGGGTATGTCGCGCGCGAACCTTCTTGAGTTGCAGACAAGGTCGTCGAACGGACAGCCGTTGGACAGTTCAGAGGTTAGGCTCGAACGGAATCAGCCTCGGGAGACCGGCCTATGCGGAAACTGGCCACATCCTCGCCTGCGAGGGGAGCAATTACTCTTGCGATCTTTCTCCCGACGTTGGGGGCAGGTGCTCTCCGACTTACAGACCGGCGCCCCCGCGCCCGCCGGGAACCTAGGACCCGTTCCTGCGCTCGCCTCGAGCGAACAGGCCCATTCCAACCTTGCCGACGTTCGCTCGACGGCGCCTCCGTCCGGCGATTCCCTCCAGTCCGATCGCCCGCGGGCGCGTCAAAGAAGGCCGGTTGTGCCTGGCAGCTCAGTGCCGGAACGCCTGAGGATTCCTCTCCCCAGCTGCTGACCTGGCATCTTGCGACTACGTTCTCGCGCAGTCTCCCAGGCGGAGTCAGTCCTCGTCTCGAGTGGGGCGAACGCACGCGTCGCCTTATCATCCGTTGGCTGTTGCCAGGCAGTGACCACCCATTCCCCCTTCGCGCTGATCAAGCGGATCTGTCGGCCTCTTCCGCGAGTCGAGGCTTTCCCACCAGCGCTTTCCCAACCGGCATGCGCTTTCCCACCACGGGTGTCCCACGTGCCACTGTTGGTGGTAGGTCAATCTCCCGCTTTGAAGTCTGAGGTCAAGGTGGAGGGAGAATGACAGGTTTACCCCTGAGGAGGTCGCTAACGGACATACTTTTGGGTTCCGAGCGTCTTGATATGGTGGCCACGCCGCGCCCCTGGAGTCGTCCTGCTCCGGCATTTCACTGTCGGTGCAGAGCGGCATGTCGTGAAACCGACGGGGGAACTGCCGGGAATCTTCCCGACAGGACCGCAGGGAACAGGATCCACCTCTCGAGTGTAGGACTAGCGGAACGGGGCCTCTTCCTGGAGGCCGGCGAACTGCCTCGTCGCTTCCTCTCAAAGTGGACGACGGTATGCTCGGGCGAACTTCACTTGAGCTTGCAGCAACGCGGTCGTGAAGGACCCCTTTGGATCGTTCCTCCAGATGTTAGCAATTGAACTTCAGCCCTCGAGCACGCCCCTCCAGCCCGGATACATGCGGCGGCCTCATCGCTCGCCTTGGCAGGCGTGAACTCCCTCGGATCTCTTCTGACGAAGCTTGGGCACCGGTCGCTCCTCGGCGACCTTATGACGAGGGCACGCGTCAGGGACCCCTTCTCTACGTGGCCTCACCCGGAACAGGCCCATCGTCCCACCGCGCCAGTTGCTCCGGCGGGCCTCCGCGCTTCCTCTCACCGCGTCCCGACTGCCCGGGCGCTACAGATCTTGTGGCGAGTGTGCGCCTCCCGGAACCTGCACGGTTCCCTCGCTCCCCACTGTGACCCACTGGAACCTATGGGTACTTCTGGATCTCCCCAGGGCAGTCAGCCCTCGCGCTCGTCCTCCGAGTGGGGGCACTGCACGCGCTCCTTCTTCTCCACCGGAGCTGCTAGCACGCAGCTGTCCCCCGCTTTACCTTCAGTGGCCTTGTTAGACCATCCCTGGCGCCCATGGAAGGAGCCTTGTATGGAGGCACTGAGGCCTCTGGGTAGGAGCTTCCACGCTGCTCGTAGCCTTCTCTGCCGCGCATCGCAAGCGAATCTTTCTCCAGTCGAGGGCTTGCCCTCGCCCACACGGAGTGTCGCGCCAGGCGTCGGTGTGGGAGGGCCTTAGGGGTGGTGGGTTGCAGCAAACTGCCGTAAGGGGCTGTCGAGGCAGTGAGTAGCGTCGCGTTCAGGAGAGGGACGAAGGTGTACATGGCAAGTTCGCAGGCTACCTGCCATGCTGGTATATCTAGGCTGCGAGCGCAGCCTCAAGAAGTCAAGGGAATACAGCACGCTGTCAGTGTGCGCCGTAGGAGACGATGCAACTGGCAAGAAGCTGTCCCTGGGGCGCGCGGAACTCGAGCTGGGGTATTTCAGAGAGCCCGCGCAGCGTACCCAGAGGCTGCAGTTCCATCCCGTGGGCGGAGTTCTCCAGTACAAAGTGTGAGGCTGAACACAATCTGTATGGTTCCTCCTGTGGAGAGCCGCATCACTCCATCCTCCCCTTGAGAGTCAGCACGAACGTGAGTGAAGTGCAGACCGGGGAAAATTCTTTCGGTGCTTTGGAGCCCACCTGATCCTGCGTGTCCTGGTTGTCCGTCCAAGCACAGCGAGAATCACAAGGAGGAGGATGCAGCCCACCCTCCTGAGCGCAAGTCCACCTGCTTGAAGGAGCTGCGCCCCGAAGTTGGAAGGCGGACACCCGCGGGGCCGCCGCATTGGAAAATGTAGGCGGACTAGGGTCGAACGTGCAGTCAGGCCAGCAAGGGAAGTGCGGATTGCCCCTCTCGAGTGAACTAGACGGTATTAGGGGGATCAGAGGGAGGAGCGGGAGACTTCTCTGATCTAGCAGCAGCCGTCAAAGTTTGAGAAGGCGCTGAACATGCGTGCACACGCGAGCTATATGTGTGCGCCAATACAAGTTACGCCAACGGAGCGCGGAGTATCTAGGGTCAGGGACTCTACGGACTCTGGCACGCAGTTTCCCTGGCGCGAGGAGACGCCTCAGCGGAAAATGTGCCCTCCATCACTGCCTGCGATGTGAAGCGGACGAGGAACGGCCTTCACTGCGCTATATTTTCTCGGCCGCAAGGTAGCCTTGCGCTATGCTGTTGTATGGATCTAAACTGCGACCTTATCGCACGGAGGAAAGGACAGGCAAGCCAGGAGCTCAAGGAGGATCGCCGTCCACTTGGGCTGGCTTTCTCATGTACACTACAGCGTCCAGATCCACTGCCATCAGGGGAGTTATGGCCCGCTTTGCACATTAGGTCAGTCCTTCCTTAAGGGAGCTTCTGAGGAGCTTGTGCGCTCTCCCGTCGTGTTCGGACAGCGCTCGCAAGGTAGACGTACCAGTCCAGGTGAGAACTCAGGTCGGAGCCAGGGAAGGGAAGGGCAACTGCAGGGCTCCTCCAGTGCTTTCTAGGCTCGCCTAGATCAGCGGCACCGCAGAGCACCAGGCTCCAGGGCCGCCTGGCTGGGGTTTCAGGCACCGCAGGAAACCACAGGGAGAGGCTCCTGATCTCCTTGGGTGCCCAGAAGAATGGTATTGGACAGAACATAGGGGTTGCCACTAGCCACTTCCTCTGGGGGCCTTACTTCCCTGGAGTCCTCCCTCAAAGTGGCAGTCCCTGCCTCCGTTCAATGGGGCATCGCACGTGCCGCTTTCGGCTTCCGAAGCTGTTAGCAGCAGCCCAGTAGGTCAGAGCGATGGCCGCGCGTGCGGCTTGGGCCTGGATATCTCAAGGCGATCTGGTTGAGCGTTTTCTCCCTGCCTCCGAGAAAAGCGCTTTACCGCTGGCAACTCAGGGAGGGGTCCACAGCCCCGACGAGGGCTTTCCCACAGGCGCCTGAGCAAGACCTGCTGGAGGAGCCTGCGCCGTACCGCCTGTGCTGATCTCCGGCGAAAGTCGGTCGACAGCCACAAACGCCGCGTGAGTGAAGGCGGTAGAGGCTCCTCGTCCCGCTTGAGCACCAGAGTGAGGCAAGACGGGCCCCAGGTGTTGGGACACACCCGTAAACAGGATTTTGAACAGCCCTGCTTTGCGAGACTGGGGAGCATCAAGGCGGCCCCAGTTGTAAGAGCGCCAGCAGAGCTTCTTACATGGGGGAAAATCGGGAAATGGTGGCAAGAACCCTTGGGAGTTCGCTCCCTCGCCTTTCCTGTGGACGCAGCCCCCTTTGAAGAACTGCCGACGGAAAAATGCGCGGGGAATTCTTTTCCCGAGCGACGCAGGAAAAGGATCCGTCCTTTTCGAGCTAGGAGGCAG
>NW_017215060.1:0-14209 GCF_001704415.2 Capra hircus
TCCCGATCAACCTGTTTTTAAATCCTTTTCCCTAGGTTAAATTTTAAGTACTTATATTTGGTCTTTAAATTTAAATGCACGTTTCTGTTATGTTGTTGAAGAAAAATATACTGATAGTTAATGGACTCTAAAATCAGAGACTCTAAGAAGCCACTCCAGAAACACCCCTCTGCAGTAAGGTATTTTTCATTTAGCGGTTATGTGCAAATCTAGGGTCAAAGAGCTAGGTTCTTTGTAGTTTTGAAAGAAAGCCTTAAAAAATGGGAGAGCAGTACAGTTTAGGCTTGATAACTTTAAAATCATGAAATTTCTCGTCAGGATTGTTCTAAGGCAGCACTGTCCAACAGAAAATACAGTAGAAGACACAAATGCAAGCCATATGTGTAAATTTTAAACTTTGTAGTAGCCACGTTAAGAAGTAGAAAGATGAAATTTAATACTGTCTTTAACACAATATAAGCATAGTCATTTTGGCATGCATTCAGTATGAAAAAGATATTGAATTATTTTACATTCTTTTCTCTGTACTATGTCTTGAGAGTATGGTACCTGTCGGTTCAGACCAGCCACATGTGACAATGGCTGCCCTATTGGCCAGCACCTTTCCCAGGTTTTATGTGTTTTTTTAAGTTAAAGAATGTGTTTTGTTTTCTTTTCTTCTGTAAATTTTATGTTCATGTGCACACCTTTCTAACTACTTATTTGAGATTTGATTGACTTAAAAATTTTAACCTCTCACATCTCTCTTAGGATCCAATGTTTCTTCTGTACCCATAAAGGAGAACCATCAAATAAGCATGTATCAGCCTGATAGGCAGTAATGTCTCACTGTTTTTATTTAAACATTTCTGATCTTACACTTCAATCAAGAAACACTTGAGAGCTGATGTGGGTTTTTTCTTATGCAGTGTAAGTTTTAGAAATCAAATTGTGCATCTACTCATTTCCATGTAGTTGTCACCTTAGACAGTTTTCTTAAGAGGACTTATTCTAAAGAGTCACTGAAATTTTTTCTCGTAACTTTCATGAAATTCAAGTCAAGTAGAGTTTCTAGGTTGTAGAAAACATCAAGGTATAATGCACACTGTATTGCCCAAGTTGAAAGACTACAGCCATCTCTTTGATTCAGAATTGCTTGAGTATGAGTAACATTGTTAAATATAAATATATATAATCTCCATCCTCTGAACTCTGCCTCACCTAAAGTCTTCCCATTGAATGTTAAGGTATAATTTGACCCTGTTTATGAGTAATTTTTAAAACGGATTCTTTGAACTGTACCTTATTCTAGTAGATAATATTTTTATTTTTAATCAGTGTTATTCATGTTTATAATATGAAACCATTCCATGGGGTTTATAAGAAGCCTGTTGTCTCTCGCCCCACCGCCTCTGACTCCCCCCACCCGCCGCCCCCCATTCCTGCTCCCTCACTGTAGCCACTGTCATTTCTTTACTGCTGGCTTGTGGCGTTTGCTGCATACTCAGAGCAAAGTGTCTGCATAGCTGTGTCTCAGTTTTTCATTTTTAGATATTACTTTCCAAAGTAGGAAATGAAATGTTTAAGTATTCTCTTAAACTCCTGTTTACCTTCCACACTTACGTTACTGAAGTTTTAAAATAATTTTGCTCAGCTCAGCGTTGATCATTCTAGCTGGGTAAGGAGAATTCAGATTTGATCTGTAGCATGCAATGAGATTATAGACGCATATAATTGTAGTACTTTTTGTTTTTCCTGAAGGTAATAACTGCCTGGAGCTTTTTGTTGGCATTTCTTGACTGTGGATCTGACACTTCCTCATGCTCACTCTGACAGGAGCGTGAGTTCCCAGAGGCATCAGATTATGCCTCAGCTCCATCTTTTTCTGAGACATCTTGTCGGCTCTTCCTTTCTAGTTGTTTCCTGGCCTGCTGCAGCTCCTGTCCTCCATCTCGTTCTCCCTGGCTTCCCCCGTTTTAGTAGAGCACATCCTTTATGGAACTTCCTGAAAGCGTGAAACAGGCACTGCAAGAGCCCGCGTGTGGAGGCATGCCTTTACTCCACCCTCACGCTCGTTTACCGGTTAGGCTGGAGAGGGTTACAGGTTGGAAATCACTTTCCTCAGGATTTGGAAAGCATTGCCCTGTTTTCTTTGGCACTCAGTGTTTCTCTGGAAAAGTTCAGTTCTGTCGATAATCTAATCTTGATTCTCTTCTGTGGCATATTGTTTCCACCCCCTCCTTTGGAAGCCTTATTTTCCTCCAGAGTGTTTTGAAATGTCATGATTCAGCGACTTAATATGGCTCTTTTCCATGCATTTTGTTGAGAACACATTAGGCCTCTAACTCTGGAAACCCATGTCCTTTGTTTCTCAGAAATGTCCTTTAATCCTTTCTTCAACAATTCCCTCTCTCTTCTCATTTGTAAAACACATGTAGAACTTCCCTGTTGATCCTCTAATTTTATTTTCTCCTTTCCTATTTTTCTATTGAGGTTTCCTCGATTTTGCCATCTAACCTTCCTTTTGAATTTTTATCTCTGCTATCAAAACTGCAATTTCCTACAACTCTTATATTTCAGTATTCATTTTTCTGTTTTACGACTATAGTATCTTCCACTACGTCTCTTAATGTCTCATTTAACACTTCGAGATTTTCTTCTTTCCTTGCCTATTTCTTTTGCTCCAGTTTTTTATGTTTAATTCCATCATTAAAGTTTACCTTCAGGTGTCTTTAGTAAGACCCTGTAAAGCTCATCAGCAGCTGTGTGCATGGTCAAAGAACTCTGACCAACTGGTAGATGTCACTGTGGACTAAACGAGTGGGGCCACTTTGTATGGGTAACTCCCAGCTGTCACTATGTCTGGGGGCTGGTCATTTTCACTAAAGTGAGATCCTTCAATCTCCTGCCTAGGACACATGAGCCTGGCTACCAGCATTTACAGAACCAATTGGAAGAAAGGAGAATCCCATACAGATTTTCAGTGAGTCCTCCAGTTTGCAGCCCACTGCACCTCCACTTAACAGAGGTCCCTCGAGGCCCCTGATGCCTGAACCTTAGGGGCCTCTGTGACCATTAGCTGCTCTGCGCTTCCCCCTCTACCACTGTTCACTCTGCCTGGTTACTTGTCCAGCTGCTTTCCAACATTCAGTTTTGTTTTTTTTTTTTTTTTTTTTGCTACTCTCATCATCTTTTGTTCTTGTCTTACTATCCTTTCATTGTCATTTTAATTTTAGTGGTCTTTCAGGAGGGAGCAGAAGGGTATGTGTGTATCTGCCGTTTAACAGAGTCAGCACACTCTTCATTCTCCAGAAATAGATCTGTTCATAAGGAACAGATATATCAGGAACTAAGTCACAAAAGAAAACACAGCGGCTTTGCCCTCTCCACACTTAAAAAGCTCAAGAAGTCACTTAGTTGGAGAATGACCCTTCTCTTTATTATCCAGCCAGAAGGACTTGGTATTTTAATTATAATATTTGCTTTGGTACCAGATTGGTCTTTTATTTATAATACGGTAATGTGTTTTGTTTAATAAACACCTCACATCTAAAATGTTTAAGGGGTGAAGGCTATAATAAAAATAATAGTTTAGAAGATGAATAGCCCTTTCAGTTTGTTTTAATATAAATTCAGTTATTCAGCTGCTTTTTCACCCCACTCCTTTTCATTCATCATTCTTGTGTTGTGCCTTTGATGAGTCAGTGATTCTATACTGATATGCTTAGATATCATTAGAACTAACCCAGAAGCCCATTAGGTAATTTTTGGGTTTTGTGTTGAGAGAGTGAAGGATTAAGCACAAGGCTTAATATTCAAATTGTTCCCTTCTTTCATGAATATCACAATTCTTTTTAACAGAAGTTTTACATAGTCCTTTTAGAAATACAAAGAACACTTTTGTAGATGGTTTTATCATCTTAAGTAAATATTTTATTAGGATAAGAAAAGGCATTACATGTTTAAAAAAAAAAGTTTTTATATTGAATTATCCAAACACTTGGGATTTAAACTAGTTGCATAATGGACATTGGTAGTATTGTACCCAAGACAACAAAACTCCAAATTCAGATTGCTTGGGATCAGGGAAATCAAATGGAAGTGGATTAGAGGCGTTTTGCTATTTGTGGTAATATTTTTAAACCAAGCTTGGAAAGTTTGAAGTATGTTCTGTGCAGTCAAGAAAGTGGAGTGAGAAGGGGGTGTTAATGTCTCAAGAATGAAAGCAAAACAGTGAAAGACTTCAGTGCCTTTAGAGACAGGCAGAAGCATGGAGAAGTGCAGCGCAGGGTGTGGTACTAACGCCGGTGAAAGGAAGCAGCTGGTGGAGAATAATGTAAGAATCCAGCCTATCAGGGTTCAGAAATGTTAAGGGAAGCAGATTTGACCTAAATCAAAGGACTGACTGCAGAAGATCTTTAAGAAAGAACCTTTCACAAGTAGAAGAAAGGCTGAGCTGGGAATTGAAACTGGAGATGATTTCTCTGTACGCATGTAGTTATACATACCCCCCTGGCCTTTCACACCAGCCGAAACTGGCTTTTCACTTTCGCCAGCTGCCTCTACTGTGCAGCCCAGGACAGCGCTGGGAAGGGGAAGGCGGAAGGTAGGCCACAGGGACCCTGTGCTTCGAAACGAAACCTTGGTTCTTGGATGGTAGAAGAACATAATCAAGCAGCTCTAAAGTGATTGAGGACATTCTGTCCTAGTGCTTCTCAATGGGTGTTTTATCAGCTCGCGTAATCAGGTTAAAATGCTATCAGTTCTGTATCTTGAGCTAGCTAAAGCTGGATGTGAAAACCATCAATCTTAAAAATTTCTCATGGATTAAATTTTCTCTTGGACACCAAGAGAACATTTTTACCTCTGCGCGTTTCTGCATTGTGAGAGACGCCATATTTCTCATTTAAATGTACGCAGTGACACACAACATCTTTATTTGCCTTGAAACTCCTCCACTCCTTGACTTTTATTTGACCTTACATTTATCTGACCTTCACTTTTACAATATAAGCTTTTATAATCTGCCGTGTAAGCTTCTTTAAAACATGCCAAGGTAGAGATTTAGTTACACTCTGTTTGTCTTTTTAAAAATAAATAGCCATATATTTTTAATTTCAGGGCGTTTGATGTAGAACTGCTTTACATTGCACAGTTCTTTAAAATCCCAATAGCAGAAATTGCTGTCAACTGGACTGAAATTGAAGGTGAGCATATTGTTTATGTTACAGCTGATCTTAAGTCGGGGGAAGACCTCAGACCATACAGTTGCCCAGTGACGTCAGCTGGCTTTCCTGTCACCCCTCGCCCCCCTTCAGGGCCCACTCAGCTGTCCTGACTCAGAGAGGCAGTTTCATAGACAGTATTATTGCCTACTGATCCCCGCTACCTGCTTCCAGCTGGCTTACTGCCTTCTGGATTTTTTTAGTCTCTTCTTAGGGTCTTCATGAGACCTCCTAGCTTGCCTAAGAAATTCAGTAAAGACTTGTATAGCAGACAGGATCGTGATGACTTCGGGCTACAAGCCAGGTGAATAGTCTTGAAGTAAACTTTACTTTTTATAATACCTTTTTTTTTAGTATTGTATTATATCATTGCTCAGTGAGTTTAGAATACCTACAAACCACTTTGCAAAGCTAAATGAAGAATTATAGCTGCTTTTACTCCAAATATCCATAATCCATTCACAGCTGGTTTTTAGCTAGTGTCTGTATATACATCCAAAAATGTGAAGATCTCTAAGGTTTAAAATAATGTGAAATCTATCATAATTCCTGATAATTTCTATTCAGAAGTGCTTAAACAGATCTCACTGTTTAGAATTCAAAATATATTCTAGTGTTCTCCTTTGCTTACCTTAGAATGATCCCAAATTAATTCACTGTGTGGGAGGAGCATTACTGGAGACTTTTAGTTACCTCTCCTCCAGGTGAGCATGGCCTCCTCTTGAAAAGTCAGTGTGGTATTAAGCAACCTGAGATGTTTAGGGACAGAAAAAGCTTAAGACCCAGTCTAGAAGCCATACAAACTATGCACGCCTCGGGGAGTCTTGCTGAATCATCCTGAGTTTACAGCGGTTTGACTCATCGCCATGCTAGCAGCGCAGACCACCTGGGAAGGGAAGCAGGTGAGGGGATGCTCTGACCCATTGTGCTCGGCTCCATCGAAGTTTCTGTGTTGCTCTGTGCCCAGCATAGACTCTATGGGAAACTGAAGTGGGGGAAAGTACAACTACATTTCAGTTCAGATCATTTGCTCACTTTGCATTTCTCAGGTAGCTGAGTATTAAATCACATTAACCATTTCACTCAGTGAGCAGGTTTTGTGTTCATCATCCCCAGACCCTCTGCTCAAGACTCCCTGCTTGAGCAGGGGCCATCTGAAATTCTCAGTTTAGATCCTCCCAAGTTTTATTTCACGTCAAGGTGTTTTGTTTTTATTGTTTTTAGAGAAACCATTCACTTTGGTTTTAAAGATGTTTAACTGTCTTGTCCACGATTTAAATAAAATTACAGTGGATGCATTAACTTGATTGTGGTAATCATTTCACAGTGTATCCGGGTATCAGACCATCACACTGTGCACCTTAAATACATTTCAGTTTTATTTGTCAATTATACTTCAGTAAGGTTGGGGCTGGGGGGAGGAAGAAAAAGAGAAAGCCAGAGCATTTGGCCTTAAATCTGGAAACTGTCAGTGACTGTCCTATGGTCCTGACCAGGTCACTTTACCACCCAGCACCCCAGTTAACTGAAACTGGAGGGAAGGGAGGCCCTACTGCTGACTTACTTAAAAAAATAATTCCAAGGGGTAAAACAAAGGAATCTAAGCTTTAAAACATGCTCAAGGAGGCAAATCTCATGGAGTCAACTGGGCTTGACATATTGCCATTTGACAACCACTGGACAAGAAGGCGGCCTAGCTAAGATGTATTTCTTTTATCTGATTTAGAATCTTTAGTAGAAATAGAGTAAAATTTGGATTTCTGTCTTGGCTTTCTTATCTCAGATTATTAATCTATACTTGTATTATGTACAGAGGTGTGCCCAATTTTCTGTAGTGCATGAAACTGAAAAGCAGTGTGTACAACATGAAGACTTACCCCAAAAAATCATTTTTACATGTACAAATTGTGGTTTACATACAGATAATACAAATTATGGTGACTCACAAAGATGGTGTAGATTGACTTCTAAAATACAGTTTTAACTGTTATATTTTCCTCTGAAAATATTTTTATTTTTAATTATTTTTAAATTACAGGTTCTAAATTAGTTCCCTTTTGGAGCTGGCTACAGATGGGAAAGGATCTACTTTTTATACGACTTCGGTATTTGACTGGTGCCTGGAGGCTTGAACAAACCAGAAAAGTGAATTAGGTTATCTGCCATCTTTGATTGTATTCTTATGTATCAGTGTCACGTTATTTCATTTGAAATTAAAATTTTAAAGCTGGAATAAACCTGTGTATTGTCTGCCTTTTAATAATTTTGAAGAATTTACTGTCAGAAGTAAAAATCTTTATACCTCTTTTTGACAAAAATTTTTAAGGTATCCAGATTTCCTTTTGCTTTAGCAATTTTGTTTATTTATTAGTAGGTCAATTATCATGATTCTGAGAAGTATAAACAGAAGACATAAGCATTGTTATTCTAAAATGCCTATACAATTCTCATGAATTTAAATATAAACAATAATCATGTAACAGTGTTCAGGGATTTAAAAATAAATATTTAAATGTATATAAATTTATATTAAACTCATAGTTCATCCTATTAAAAAGTATAGGAAATTTATTTTATTTTATTTTTTTTTTTAATTTTTTTTTTTTTTTTTTTTTTTTTTTTAATTTTAAAATCTTAAATTCTTACATGCGTTCCCAAACATGAACCCCCCTCCCACCTCCCTCCCCACAACATCTCTCTGGGTCATCCCCATGCACCTGCCCCAAGCAAGCTGCACCCTACGTCAGACATGGACTGGCGATTCAATTCTTACATGACAGTATACATGTTAGAATTCCCATTCTCCCAAATCGTCCCACCCTCTCCCTCTCCCTCTGAGTCCAAAAGTCCGTTATACACATCTGTGTCTTTTTTCCTGTCTTGCATACAGGGTCGTCATTGCCATCTTCCTAAATTCCATATATATGTGTTAGTATACTGTATTGGTGTTTTTCTTTCTGGCTTACTTCACTCTGTATAATTGGCTCCAGTTTCATCCATCTCATCAGAACTGATTCAAATGAATTCTTTTTAACGGCTGAGTAATACTCCATTGTGTATATGTACCACAGCTTTCTTATCCATTCATCTGCTGATGGACATCTAGGTTGTTTCCATGTCCTGGCTATTATAAACAGTGCTGCGATGAACATTGGGGTACATGTGTCTCTTTCAATTCTGGTTTCCTCCGTGTGTATGCCCAGAAGTGGGATTGCTGGGTCATAAGGTACTTCTATTTGCAATTTTTTAAGGAATCTCCACACTGTTCTCCATAGTGGCTGTACTAGTTTGCATTCCCACCAACAGTGTAGGAGGGTTCCCTTTTCTCCACACCCTCTCCAGCATTTATTGCTTGCAGATTTTTGGATCGCAGCCATTCTGACTGGTGTGAAGTGGTACCTCATTGTGGTTTTGATTTGCATTTCTCTAATAATGAGTGATGTTGAGCATCTTTTCATGTGTTTGTTAGCCATCCGTATGTCTTCTTTGGAGAAATGTCTATTTAGTTCTTTGGCCCATTTTTTGATTGGGTCGTTTATTTTTCTGGAATTGATCTGCAGAAGTTGCTTGTATATTTTTGAGATTAGTTGTTTGTCAGTTGTTTCATTTGCTATTATTTTCTCCCATTCAGAAGGCTGTCTTTTCACCTTGCTTATATTTTCCTTTGTTGTACAGAAGCTTTTAATTTTAATTAGATCCCATTTGTTTATTTTTGCTTTTATTTCCAGAATTCTGGGAGGTGGATCATAGAGGATCCTGCTGTGATTTATGTCTGAGAGTGTTTTGCCTATGTTCTCCTCTAGGAGTTTTATAGTTTCTGGTCTTACATTTAGATCTTTAATCCATTTTGAGTTTATTTTTGTGTACGGTGTTAGAAAGTGATCTAGTTTCATTCTTTTACAAGTGGTTGACCAGTTTTCCCAGCACCACTTGTTAAAGAGATTGTCTTTACTCCATTGTATATTCTTGCCTCCTTTGTCAAAGATAAGGTGTCCATATGTGTGTGGATTTATCTCTGGGCTTTCTATTTTGTTCCATTGATCTATATGTCTGTCTTTGTGCCAGTACCATACTGTCTTGATGACTGTGGCTTTGTAGTAGAGCCTGAAGTCAGGCAAGTTGATTCCTCCAGTTCCATTCTTCTTTCTCAAGATTGCTTTGGCTATTCGAGGTTTTTTGTGTTTCCATACAAATCTTGAAATTATTTGTTCTAGTTCTGTGAAAAATGTGGCTGGTAGCTTGACAGGGATTGCATTAAATTTGTAAATTGCTTTGGGTAGTATACTCATTTTCACTATATTGATTCTTCCGATCCATGAACATGGTATATTTCTCCATCTATTAGTGTCCTCTTTGATTTCTTTCATCAGTGTTTTATAGTTTTCTATATATAGGTCTTTAGTTTCTTTAGGTAGATATATTCCTAAGTATTTTATTCTTTTCGTTGCAATGGTGAATGGAATTGTTTCCTTAATTTCTTTTTCTACTTTCTCATTATTCGTGTATAGGAATGCAAGGGATTTCTGTGTGTTGATTTTATATCCTGCAACTTTACTATATTCATTGATTAGGTCTAGTAATTTTCTGGTGGAGTCTTTAGGGTTTTCCATGTAGAGGATCATGTCATCTGCAAACAATGAGAGTTTTACTTCTTCTTTTCCAATTTGGATTCCTTTTATTTCTTTTTCTGCTCTGATTGCTGTGGCCAAAACTTCCAGAACTATGTTGAATAGTAGCGGTGAAAGTGGACACCCTTGTCTTGTTCCTGACTTTAGGGGGAATGCTTTCAATTTTTCACCATTGAGGATAATGTTTGCTGTGGGTTTGTCATATATTGCTTTTATTATGTTGAGGTATGTTCCTTCTATTCCTGCTTTCTGGAGAGTTTTTATCATAAATGGATGTTGAATTTTGTCAAAGGCTTTCTTTGCATCTATTGAGATAATCATATGGTTTTTATTTTTCAATTTGTTAATGTGGTGAATTACATTGATTGATTTGCGGATATTGAAGAATCCTTGCATCCCTGGGATAAAGCCCACTTGGTCATGGTGTATGATCTTTTTAATGTGTTGTTGGATTCTGATTGCTAGAATTTTGTTGAGGATTTTTGCATCTATGTTCATCAGTGATATTGGCCTGTAGTTTTCCTTTTTTGTGACATCTTTGTCAGGTTTTGGTATTAGGGTGATGGTGGCCTCATAGAATGAGTTTGGAAGTTTACCTTCCTCTGCAATTTTCTGGAAGAGTTTGAGGAGGATAGGTGTTAGCTCTTCTCGAAATTTTTGGTAGAATTCAGCTGTGAAGCCGTCTGGACCTGGGCTTTTGTTTGCTGGAAGATTTCTGATTACCATTTCAATTTCTGTGCTTGTGATGGGTCTGTTAAGATTTTCTATTTCTTCCTGGTTCAGTTTTGGAAAATTGTACTTTTCTAAGAATTTGTCCATTTCTTCCACGTTGTCCATTTTATTGGCATACAACTGCTGATAGTAGTCTCTTATGATCCTTTGTATTTCTGTGTTGTCTGTTGTGATCTCTCCATTTTCATTTCTAATTTTATTGATTTGATTTTTCTCTCTTTGCTTCTTGATGAGTCTGGCTAATGGTTTGTCAATTTTATTTATCCTTTCAAAGAACCAGCTTTTGGCTTTGTTAATTTTTGCTATGGTCTCTTTTGTTTCTTTTGCATTTATTTCTGCCCTAATTTTTAAGATTTCTTTCCTTCTACTAACTCTGGGGTTCTCCAACTCTTCCTTTTCTAGTTGCTTTAGTTGCAGAGTTAGGTTATTCATTTGACTTTTTTCTTGTTTCTTGAGGTATGCCTGTATTGCTATGAACTTTCCTCTTAGCACTGCTTTTATAGTGTCCCACAGGTTTTGGGTTGTTGTGTTTTCATTTTCATTAGTTTCTATGCATATTTTGATTTTCTTTTTTGATTTCTTCTGTGATTTTGTTGGTTATTCAGAAGTGTGTTGTTCAACCTCCATATGTTGGAATTTTTAATAGTTTTTCTCCTGTAATTGAGATCTAATCTTAATGCATTATGGTCAGAAAAGATGCTTGGAATGATTTCGATTTTTTTGAATTTATCAAGTTTAGATTTATGGCCCAGGATGTGATCTATCCTGGAGAAGGTTCCATGAGCACTTGAAAAAAAAGTGAAATTCATTGTTTTGGGGTGAAATGTCCTATAGATATCAATTAGGTCTAACTGATCTAATGTATCATTTAAAGTTTGCGTTTCTTTGTTAATTTTCTGTTTAGTTGATCTGTCCATAGGTGTGAGTGGGGTATTAAAGTCTCCCACTATTATTGTGTTATTGTTGATTTCCCCTTTCATACTTGTTAGCATTTGTCTTACATATTGCGGGGCTCCTATATTGGGGGCATATATATTTATAATTGTTATATCTTCTTCTTGGATTGTTCCTTTGATCATTATGTAGTGGCCTTCTTTGTCTCTTTTCACAGCCTTTGTTTTAAAGTCTATTTTATCGGATATGAGTATTGCCACTCCTGCTTTCTTTTGGTCTCTATTTGCGTGGTATATCTTTTTCCAGCCCTTCACTTTCAGTCTGTATGTGTCCCTTGTTTTGAGGTGGGTCTCTTGTAAGCAGCATATAGAGGGGTCTTGTTTTTGTATCCATTCGGCCAGTCTCTGTCTTTTGGTTGGGGCGTTCAACCCATTTACGTTTAAGGTAATTATTGATAAGTGTGATCCCGTTACCATTTACTTTATTGTTTTGGGTTCGAGTTTATACACCCTTTTCGTGTTTCCTGTCTAGAGAATATCCTTTAGAATTTGTTGGAGAGCTGGTTTGGTGGTGCTGAATTCTCTCAGCTTTTGCTTGTCTGTAAAGCTTTTGATTTCTCCTTCGTATTTGAATGAGATCCTTGCTGGGTACAGTATTCTGGGCTGTAGGTTATTGTCTTTCATCACTTTAAGTATGTCTTGCCATTCCCTCCTGGCCTGAAGAGTTTCTATTGAAAGATCAGCTGTTATCCTAATAGGAATCCCCTTGTGTGTTATTTGTTGTTTTTCCCTTGCTGCTTTTAATATTTGTTCTTTGTGTTTGATCTTTGTTAATTTGATTAATATGTGTCTTGGGGTGTTTCGCCTTGGGTTTATCCTATTTGGAACTCTCTGTGTTTCTTGTACTTGGGTGATTATTTCCTTCCCCATTTTAGGGAAGTTTTCAACTATTATCTCCTCAAGGATTTTCTCATGATCTTTCTTTCTGTCTTCTTCTTCTGGGACTCCTATAATTCGAAGGTTGGAGCGTTTCATATTGTCCTGGAGGTCTCTGAGATTGTCCTCATTTCTTTTAATTCGTTGTTCTTGTTTCCTCTCTGATTCATTTATTTCTACCATTCTATCTTCTATTTCACTAATCCTATCTTCTGCCTCCGTTATTCTACTAATTGTTGCCTCCAGAGTGTTTCTGATCTCATTTATTGCATTATTCATTATATTTTGACTCTTTTTTATTTCTTCTAGGTCCTTGTTAAACCTTTCTTGCATCTTCTCAATCCTTGTCTCTAGCCTATTTATCTGTGATTCCATTTTGATTTCAAGATTTTGGATCATTTTCACTATCAATATTCGGAATTCCTTCTCCGGTAGATTCCCTACTTCTTCCACTTTTGTTTGGTTTGGTGGGCAACTCTCCTGTTCCTTTACCTGCTGTGTATTCCTCTGTCTCTTCATCTTGGTTATATCGCTGCGTTTGGGGTGGCCTTTTTATATTCTGGGAATTTGTGGAGTTCTCTTTATTATGGAGCTTCCTCACTTTGGGTGGGGTTCTATCAGTGGCTTGTCAAGGTTTCCTGGTTAGGGAGGCTTGTGTTGGAGTTTTGGTGGGTGGAGCTGGGTTTCTTCTCTCTGGAGTGCAATGGAGTGACCCGTAATGGGTTTACGAGACATCAAAGGTTTTGGGATAATTTTGAGCTGCCTGTATATTGAAGCTCAGGGGAGTGTTCCTGTGTTGCTGGAGAATTTGCGTGGTATGTCTTGTTTTGGAATTTGTTGGCCCTTAGGTGGAACTTGGTTTCGGTGTTGGTATGAAGGCATTAGATGGGCTCCTATTGCTTAATGTTCCCTGAATTCAAGAGTTCTCTAATGTTTTCAGGCTTTGGATTTAAGCCTCCTGCTTCTGGTTTTCAGTTTTATTTTTACAGTAGCCTCTAGACTTCTCCATCTATACAGCACTGATGATAAAACATCTAGGTTAAAGATGAAAAGTTTCTCCACATTGAGGGACACTCAGAGGGGTTCACTGAGTTATAAGGAGAAGAGAAGATGGAGGGGGTAGTTAGAGGTAACTGGAATGAGATGCGGTGAGATCAAAAGAGAAGAGAGCAAGCTAGCCAGTAGTCACTTCCTTATGTGCGCTCTATAGTCTGGACCGCTCAGAGGTATTTACAGAGTTATACGGGGAAGAGGAGAGGGAGGAAGTAGACAGAGGTGACCAGGAGGATCAGAGAGAGGAATGAGTAGGAGAGAGACAAATCCTGCCAGTAACCTGTTCCTTAGGTGTTCTCCACTGTCTGGAACACACAGAGATTCACAGAGTTGGATAGAGGAGAGATGGGGGAGAAAAGAGACAGAGGCCACCTGGTGGAGAAAAAGGAGAGTCCAGAGGAGGAGAGAGTGGTCAAGCCAGTAATCTCGCTCTCAGGTAAACTGGGATAGTGAAGTTTGGGTTTTTAAATGTACAAAATTGACCACAAAAACCTAAGAGCAAAGATTAAAAATCTAGAGTAGAGGTTGGATTTTCAAAGATACAATATTAGAGAGAAGCAGAAGGAAAAAAGGAAGAAAGAAAGAAAAGAAAGAAAAAGAATTATTAAAACAAACAAACAAACAATCAAAAAAAAAAAAAAAAAAAGCCATCAACAACCAAAGACTGTATATGGTGTTTGCCTTAAAAAAAAAAAAAAAAAAAAAGTCTTTTTAAACAAACTAAAAATATAGTATAATGGTTATAAGAATAGAAGTAGAGGGG
>NW_017215061.1:0-14208 GCF_001704415.2 Capra hircus
TCCAGGAGTACCCAAGATCCATGACAGCACTGGAGAGGAATCCTCAGGTTCCGGCACCGACTCCACACAAGGTCTTAGGCCCCGGGTATCTACGGGAGAGGAATCCCCCAGCGGCCCCAGAGCAACTCGCATGGGACTGGCCTTTCATGAGGCCACCAGAGCGGGTCCCTGAGGTCCCCATCGTAAGACGAGAGCACCTGCCGCACCTCGAGAAAATCCACGAGGTTCTCCCCTCCAGGCGAGATGAGGCCCATTTCCACTGAGGCAACTAGGGGGTAATCACACTTTAACTCTGGAACTTCCAAAGGGTCCTTCACACCCTTGCTGCAACTCAAGAAGTTCCCCGACATACCCGTCTCCACTCAAGAGGAATCCGAGAGTCCCGCCCACATCCAGAGGAGCCCCGTTTCCGCCTCTTAGCTCGAGAGGAGGGATCCTTTCCCTGCGTGGTCGGGAAAGAATTCCCGGCGTTCCCGTCGCATCTCAAGTGGAGGCGCTCTCCACAGGAAAGGCGAGAGGAACTCCAGGGTCGTGCCACATTCCCAGAGTCCCCCAGATGTCTCAGTCCATTCCAGGGAAACCTGTATTCCCTGCACTGCCTCGACTTTCAAGCCGAGGATCGACTCACAACACAGTGGCACGTGGGACAGCCCTGTGTTAAAGCCTCGTGGGAAAGCCGCGAGGGAAAGCCACAGATCCCTGGATCCACGCGAAGAGAAGCGTGAAACTGCCTACAGCGGGAGGAAAGCGCACGTGCATGGCCCACTCGAGATGAGGACTGACTCCCTAGGGAGACTCCAGAAGTGCCCCAAGATCCATGTCAGCACTGGAGAGGAATGCTCAGGTTCCGGCACCGACTCCACACAAGGTCTTAGACCCCTGAATCTACGGGAGAGGAATCCGGAGAGGCCCCGAGCAACGCCCATGGGGACTCTCCTTTCCTGAGGCCACCAGAGCGGGTCCCTGAGGTCCCCGTCGTAAGTCGAGAGCACCTGCCGCAACTCGAGAAAATCCAGGAGGTTCTCCCCTCCAGGCGAGATGCGGACCATTTCCGCTGAGGCGTCTCGAGGCTAATCACACCTAACCTCTGGAACTTCCAAAGGGTCCTTCACACCCTTGCTTCAACTCAAGAAGTTCCCCGACATACCCGTCTCCACTCAAGAGGAACCCGAGAGTCCCGCCCATATCCAGAGTGGCCCCGTTTCCGCCTGCTAGCTCGAGAGGAGGGATCCTTTCCCTGCGTGGTCGGGAAAGAGTTCCTATCGTTCCCGTCTCATCTCAAGAGGAGGCGCTCTCCACAGGAAAGGCGAGAGGAACTCCAGGATCAGGCCCCATTTACAGAATCCCCCAGATGTCTCAGTCCATTCCAGGGAAAACTGTTTCCCTACACAGCCTCGACTTTCAAGCCGAGGATCGACTCACACCACAGTGGCACGTGGGACAGCCCTGTGGGAAAGCCTCGTGGGAAAGCCTTGTGGGAAAGCCTCGAGGGAAAGCACCTGATCCCTTGATCCACGCGAAGGGAAGCGTGACACTGCTGCTACAGCTGGGAGGAAAGCGCACGTGCATGCCCCCACTCCAGACGAGGACTGACTCCCCTCGGGAGACTCCATAAGTACCCAAGATCCATGTCAGCACTGGAGAGGAATCCTCAGGTTCCGGCACCGACTCCACACAAGGTCTTATGCCGGGGTCCAGCCCGGTGGATCCAAGGAATTCGAAGGGTGGACGGCGTTGGCGTGGAAAGACTTGTTTATTTATTAATGTAAGATTAGATTAGGAAACTATAGTGTAGTAAGAAGATTAAGTGGAGGAGGAGGGCTGAATAGCTTGGTTTACGCGGACGGCCAATAAAATTCCAGACAAGGAATTTGCAGCACCTACGTTGGGCCACCGGCGCCCGCTTGAATATCTAAGGGTGTCTCGCCTTAAGCTCCCTTTCGTGCGGGTCTTAACAGCCAGGGCAAGTAAGTAGACCTGGCGAGCCTCCGCACTCCAAGTGGAGATTCAGCCTGAAGTTATAGTAAAGAGCAGAGAGAAGGAAGGTAGAGAAGAAGAAAGAGCGAGAAAGACACGGGGGAGCCAGAGTCCCAAGAAACCAGGCTGAGAGACTAGTTCGAGAAGCTGGTCCGAGAAACTGGCCCCCGGCCCCTGGCCTCCTCCTTTATTGTTCAGAAGGTCTTTTATACTTTTGATAATACATGGAGATCAATGGATAACCCAAAATTATGTAGTGTTCGCAACCCAGATTCTTTCTGTATATCATTTTGTATACAAAAGGTCTCAGGTGATTTACATTATCTTCTGGCCAAGAGGCTTGTTAACACTTTTTGGCTCTCTTCCTTAATGAATGTTAATTTTGTTTCCCCTGAAGTGTTTTTCTTTAATCTGCATCTCCTTAAAGCATTAAAGTTACATCTCTATAGAACAAAGGTGCAGTGGGTTATAAGAAAGAAGGTGCTTAACTCAAAGATCTAATGTGGCTAATACCAGGTCTACTACTTGTTTTTCACATACCATCTATATATAAAAATAAAGGATATGAAAATTTGGCAGCAAGCATTGACCCCAAAAATGAAACTTTTAATCAGTCCTATTCTAAAGATTCTGACTCCTCGGAAGCTCCTGCATTCCTAGGATGTTTTAAGCTTCCTGTGCCTCCTGCGGTCAGGAGGCCTCAAACAATCACAAGCGCAGCTGTACGAGTCCTACAGGCAGGCTAGAAAGCCATCAGAGGGTTTTTGGATTGAAACACTCTTTCAAATGCAGAAGACTAAAGCCCTGAATTGACTTTTCCAGAAAAGGTCAGAAGAGTGAAAAAGCAGAGCACAAAAAACTGGCAGATTTTTGTTGGGGTACATGCTTAAAAATTTCCAGAAGGGTCCCTGAAGTCTGAGCACGCCTTGCGTATGTCAGCTTCCTTCCTCATAACCTTGTCACGGCGGGCTTCCTCACACTGGCTCCCAGCAGCCTTAGGCCCCGGCATCGACGGGAGAGGAATCCCGAGAGGCCCCCGAGTAACTCGCATGCGGACTGACCTTTCCTGAGGCCACCAGAGTGGGTCCCTTAGGTCCCCGTCATAAGTCGAGATCACCTGCTGCAACTCGAGAAAATCCAGGAGGTTCTCCCTCCAGTCTAGATGAGGCTCATTTCCGCTGAGGCGTCTCGAGGCTAATCACACCTAACCTCTGGAACTTCCAAAGGGTCCTTCACACCCTTGCTGCAACACAAGAAGTTCCCCGACATACCCCTCTTCACACGAGAGGAAGCACGAGAGTCCCGCCCACATCCAGAGGAGCCCCATTTCTGCCTCCTAGCTCGAGAGGAGGGATCCTTTCCCTGCGTGGTCGAGAAAGAATTCCCGACGTTCCCGTCGCATCTGAAGAGTAGACGCTCTCCACAGGAAAGGCGAGAGGAACTCCAGAGTCGTGCCACCATTCCCAGAGTCCCCCAGATGTCTCAGTTCATTCCAGGGAAACCTGTTTTCCCTGCACTGCCTCGACTTTCAAGCCGAGGATCGACTCACACCACGGTGGCACGTGGGACAGCCCTGTGGGAAAGCCTCGTGGGAAAGCCTCGTGGGAAAGCCTCGTGGGAAAGCCTCGAGGGAAAGCCCCTTATCCCTTGATCCACGCAAATGGAATCGCGACACTGCTGCTACCAGCTCTGAAGGAAAGCGCACGTGCATGCCCCCACTTGAGACGAGGACTGACTCCCCTGTGGAGCCTCCAGAAGTACCCCAAGATCCATGTCAGCACTGGAGAGGAATCGGCAGGTTCCAGCACTGACTCCACACAAGGTCTTAGGCCCCAGCATCGACCGGAGAGGAAACCCGAGTGGCCCCCGAGAGGCCCCGAGCAACTCGCATGGGGACTGGCCTTTCTTGAAGCCACCAGTCGGGTCCCTGAGGTCCCCGTCGTAAGTCGAGAGCACATGCCGCAACTCGAGAAAATCCAGGAGGTTCTCCCCTCCAGGCGAGAAGAGGCCCATTTCCGCTGAGGGCGTCTCGAGGCTAATCACACCTAACCTCTGGAACTTCCAAGGGGTCTTTCACAACCTTGCTGCAACTCAAGAAGTTCCCCGACATACCCGTCTCCACTCGAGAGGAAGCACGAGAGTCCCGCCCACATCCAGAGGAGCTCCGTTTCCGGCTCGTAGCTCGAGAGGACGGATCCTTTCCCTGCTTGGTCGGGAAAGAATTCCCGGCATTCCCATCGCATCTCAAGAGGAGGCGCTCTCCAAAGGAAAGGGGAGAGGAACTGCAGGGTCGTGCCACCATTCCAAGACTCCCCCAGATATCTCAGTCCGTTCCACAGGAACCTGTTTTCCCTGCACTCCCTCGGCTTTCATGCCGAGGATCGACTCACACCACCGTGACACGTGGGACAGCCCTGTGGGAAAGCCTCGTGGGAAAGACTCGAGGGAAAGCCACAGATCCCTTGGTCCACGCAAGGGGAAGCGTGACACTGCTGCTACAGCATGGGAGGAAAGGGCACGCTCATGCCCCCACTCGAGACGAGGCCTGACTCCTTTGTGGAGACTCCAGAAGTACCCCAAAATCCATGTCAGCACTGGAGAGGAATCCTCAGCTTCCGGCCCCGACTCCACACAAGGTCTTAGGCCCCGGCATCGACGGGAGAGGAATCACGAGAGGCCCCCTAGCAACACGCATGATAACTGGCCTTTCCTGCGGCCGCCAGAGCGGGTCCCTGAATCCCCGTCGTAACTCGAGAGCACCTGCTGAAACTCGGGAATATCCAGGAGCCTCTCCATTCCAGGCGACATGAGGCCCATTTCCGCTGAGGCATCTCGAGACTAACCACACCTAACCTCTGGAACTTCCAATGGGTCCTTCACACCCTTGCTGCAACTCAAGAAGTTCCCCGACATACCCGTTCCTCTTCACGTTCTGCCATAATGGTGGTGTCATCTGCATATCTAAGTTGATTGATATTTCTACCGGCAATCTTGATTCCAGCTTATGTATCTTCCATCCCAGCATTTTTCATGATGTACTCTGCATAGAAGTTAAATAAACAGGGTGACAATATACAGCCTTGACATACTCCTTTTCCTTTTTGGAACCAGTCTGTTGTTCCATGTCCTGCTCTAACTGTTGCTTCCTGACCTTCATCCAGATTTCTCAAGAGGCAGGTTAGGTGGTCTGGTATTCCCATCTCTTTCAGAATTGTGGCTAAAACAACAGTATAAGGACCTTTCCGATGTCAGGCCAAGGAATTGTGTTTCCAGTCATTGAGCCACACCTGATCACTGAGCACAAATTCATGAATCTCTTCCTCAAGGGGGAATGATATTCTTTTTTATACAAACTTAGTTACCTGATTTATTACCTTACCTAATTGTTCCATCTGCTGTGAAATCCCACCCCCTTACTTGTGGCAAATCTGCTAACACCTGCCTCACTGTGGGAGGGGGTCTCCCATAGAAAATTTCATAAGGACAACAACTGTGGGAACGTGCGGTTACCCGTAATATGAGTAAGTCTGCCGGAAGCAAGCCCATCCACGTACAGTCAGTCTCTATGATCCATTTTGAAAGTGTCTCTTCAAGAGTTTGGTTGTTTCTTTCCACCATTCCAGAACACTGGGGCCTATATGCTGTATGTAATTTCCACTGATATTTAGAGCTTCACATACCTGTTAATTAACGCGGCTACAAAGACAGGGCCATTGTCGGATTCTATACTGGTTGGAAACCCAAGTCTGGGAATTATTTCTCAAATCAGCGAGCTACTTCATTTTCTTTTTCAGATCAGGTAGGGAAGGCCTCTGCCCAACCGGAGAAGGTACCTACTATTCTAGTAAGTCATGATAACAGGTGACTGCCTTTGCTTCCCCGAAGGACACTCGCTTTCCCTGCATCCTGAGAACTCCACGTCTCAGCCAGTTGGAAAAGCGCTTCTTGGAGGTCATTATTCAGGGGCAACTTCCCCTGGAGCCCGGGGCCATAGGGAGCGGCTCCACACTCCCAGGGAAAGGCAGAGCCACAGCCACACATCTGTCCCATCCCCTTTGCTCTGTAGGAGAGCTCTAGTGAGCCTAGGTCTGTCAGGAAAATTCTTGGCTCCTATGGGGACACATTCTATGCGTGAAACTGCATCCAGGACCTAGGGCCACAGGGCGCCTGTTTCTCTCGGGGGCGGAGGGGTGGGGGGCCTGAAGCAGTGCGGCCCAGCAACAGCTTCCACATCCATCCAATTGCTCTTTTCTTACCTCTGATAGAACTAGCTTTGTTCCAGCCTTTGGCAATTTGGAGGCAAGCGGGCCCCACTTCCTCCCCAAGGAGGCATGGGACCTACTTTGAGTGGAAAGGCCCCTCACGGAGCTGAACCCAGGAAGGCACCCAGTCATGTCTGACACATTCCTGCATCGTGCTTCTTCATGAGCAATACCGCTATAAGCTAGGCATGTCTTTCCAAGGCTCAGAAAGGACAGGGGAGATGCATGGTGCTGCCTCTGGAATTTCGGTCCTCTGAGCAGACCTGGAGGTCTCCCCTTGAAGGAGCTAACCAGTTTCTTCCAAATACAGGCTTGCAAACACACACTGGGTGGCTGCCTCTTCTTCCCTGAAGGACGATCACTTTCCCCGCATCCTGTGAACTCTGCATCCCAGCCTGCTGGAAAAGCGCTTCTTGGAGGTCATTTTTCAGGGACAATTTTCCCTGGAGCCCCGGGCCGTAGGAAGGGCCCCATGCTCGCTGGGAAAGGCAGAGTCACATCCACAGTCTGTTCTACCCCTTTTGCCCTGTAGGAGAGCTCTAGTGAGCCTAGGTCTGTCAGGAAAATTCTTGGCTCCTATGGGGACACACCCTGGTGTGTTAACCTGCATATCGGACCTAGGGGCCACAGGGCGCCTGTTCCTCTCGGGGGGGACCCTGAAGTGGTGCGGCCCAGCAACAGCCTGAACATCCATCCGATTGCTCTTTTCTTCCTTCTGATAGAGCTAGCTTTGCTTCTCGCTTTGGCATTTCGGAAGCCAGGGGGAGCCCCACCGCTGTTGTCCTGGGGTCTATTGGAGGTACCGGGTCTATTGGACCCCAGCATGGCACCCGACCCCCTCAGACACACTCCCGCAGCCTCCTTCCCCATGGGCAGGACTGTTCTGACCTAGGAATGTGTTCCCAAGGCTCAGAAAATGCAGGGAGACACACGGCCCTGACTCTGGAACTGAGGCCGTTGGAGCAGGCCTGGAGGTCTGACGTCTGAGACGCCAAACACTTGCTGCAAGATACAGGTGTGAAAACACACTCTCTGGGGCTGCCTTTCCTTCCTCCAAGGAAGAGAGCTTTTCCAGTCTCCTCCGTGCTGAGTCATACAAGGCTGGAAAGGTCTGGCTTCGAGGGCATTTCTCAGCGGCAATGGCCCCTGAGGCCCTGCACCCAGGGAGGGATCCTACCCTCCCAGGGGAAGTCAAAGCAACCTCCAAACAGCTGTTCTCTCATGTTTCCTCTGCAGGAGGGAGCTAGTGAGCCCAGGTCTGTCTGGAACGTTCTTGGATCCTGCGGGGAAATCATCCTGGGAGCCCACCTGGATACCAGTCGTAGGGGCTAAAATTCGCATTTTCCTTCCTTGGAGCCCTAACGCAGTACAGCCTAGCAACTGCTTGAAAATCCATCCTGTTGCTGTTTTCTTCCCTCTGACAGAGCGAGCTTTGCTCCCCATTTGGGATTTCAGAAGCAAGGTGGTGGCCTGCAACTCCTTGCCTGGGGTCCATTGGAGGTGCAAGGTGCCCTCGACCAGGTGACCCCAGCATGACACCTGGCCCCCTCAGACACACTCCCGCAGCCTGCTTCCCCATGGGCAGGACTGCTCTCACCTAGGAATGTGTTTGCAAGGCCAGGAAACTGCAGGGAGACACAAGGCCCTGATTCTGGAATTGGAGTCTGTTGGAACAGGCCTGCAGGTCTTCTGTCTAACAGGCCAAACACTTGCTGCAAGATACAGGCCTGAAAACACACTCTTGGGCTGCCTTTCCTTCCTCCAAGGAAGAGAGTTTTCTCAGCCTCCTGTGGGCTGAGAGTCACACAGGGCTGAAAAGCACTTGCTGGGAGATTATTTTTCATTGGCCATGGCCCCTGAGGCCCTGTGCTCAGGGAGGGCTCCCTCCCTCCCAGGGAAAGTCAAAGGAAGCTCCAAACGGCTGTTCAATCATGTTTCTGAGAGAGTCATTGCCAAGGCAGGTTTATAAGAAGTTCAAGGGTCCCCAAGGAGAGAGGGGTCTAGAATTCTCAAGGAGGAAGGAAGGACAAACTGTTTTTCCCTCTACATTCCTTAGGATTATATAACAATCATGCATTCCTTCTTGAGGACGGTCTCTGGAAAAAACCTTCTGGCTAATCCTGTTATCTTAAAATGTCAATTATGGGAGTAGGTCTAGTGAGTCTTTACAACCTCCAGACATTCTTTTGTTCGTTGTCATAACTTATTGGAGAGTATATAACTCCATTACTAACACTAGCAAGGGGGTACGCTTTCTGCCCCTTGTGATGTCTCTGTCAGAAGCTTTCTCTATCTCCTTTACTCCTTTAATAAAACTCTATTGCACAAAAGCTCTGAGCAATCAAGCCTCGTCTTGGGCCCTGGATTGAATTCTTCTCCTCCATAAGCCAAGAATCCCAGCATCTTTTCGTGGTTCAGCAACAATATTTCATTTCCTCTGCAGGAGAGAGCTAGTGAGCTTAGGTCTGTCTGGAACATTCTTGAATCCTGTGGGGAAAATATCCTGTGCACACATCTGGATACTGGGCCTAGAGGCCAAAATTCGCATTTCTTTCCCGGGGAGCCCTAACGTGGTGTGACTTAGCAACTGCTTGAAAATCCATCCCATTGCTGTTTTCCTCCTTCTGACAGAGCTAGCTTTGTTCCCTGCTTTGGGATGTCTCAACCGAAGGGCCGGTCCATAGCTACTCGCCTGGGGCCCATTGGATGTGCAAGGTGCCCTCGACTAGGTGACCCTAGCATGGCACTCCGCCCGCTCAGACACACTCCCGAGGCTTCTTTCTCATGGGAAGCACTGCTCCAACCTAGGAATGTGTCTGCAATGCTTGGAAAGTGCAGTGAGACACACAGCCCTGACTCTGCAATTGAGGCCCTCAGAGCAAGCCTGCAGCTCTGATGTCTGAGAAGCAAAACACTTGCTGCAAAGAGAGGCCTGAAAACACACTCTCTGTGGATGACTTTCCTTCCTCTAAGGAAGATAGTTTTCCCAGTCTCCTGCTTCCTGAATGTCACACAGCTGGAATGCGCTTGCTTGGAGGTCGTGATTCAGTGGCAATGACCCCTGAGGCCCTTTGCCCAGGGAGGGCTCCCACACTCACAGGCAAATCAAAGCAACTTCCAAGTGAGTCAGCTCTTCACATCAAGTGGCCAAAGTATTGGAGTTTCAGGTTCAGTATTAGTCCTTCCAATGTCTATTCAGACCTGATTTCCTTTAGGATGGAGTGGTTGCGTCTCCTTGTAGTCTAAGCGACCTACAAGCATCTTCTCCAACACCACAGTTCAAAAGCATCCAATTTTCAGCTGTCACTTTCCTTATAGTACATCTTTCATATCCATCCATGACATATGGAAAAACCATAGCCTTGACTGGATGGATCTTTGTTGGCAAAGCAACGTCTCGGCTTTTTAATATGCCGTCTAGTTTGGTCATCACTTTTCTTCCAAGTCATAAATACGTTTTAAGTTCATGGAGGCAGACATCATCTGCAGTGATTTCCAAGCCCCCCAAAATAGTCTGCTGCTGTTTCCAATGTTTTCCCATCTATTTGCCATGAAGTGATGAGACTGGATGCAATGATTTAGTTTTCTGAATGCTGAGCTTTAAGCTAACTTTTTCACTCTCCTCTTTCACTTTCATCAGGAGACTCTTTAGTTCTTCTTCACTTTCTGCCATAAGGGTGGTGTCATCTGCATATCTGAGATTCTTGATATTTCTCCCAGCAATCTGGATTCCAGCGTGTGCTTCCTCCAGCCCAGTGTTTCTCATGATGTACTCTGCATATAAGTTAAATAAGCAGGGTGACAATACACTGCCTTGACATATTCCTTTTCCTATTTAGAACCAGTCTGTTGTTCCATGTCCAGTTCGAACTGTTTCTTCCTGACCTGCATACAGGTTTCTCAAGAGACAGGTCAGGTGGTCTGGTATTCCCATCTCTTTCAGAATTTTTCCCAGTTTATTGTGATCCACACAGTCAAAGGCTTTGGCATAGTCAATAAAGCAGAAATAGATGTCTTTTTTTCTGGAACTCTCTTGCTTTTTCAATGATCCAGTGGATGTTGGCAGTTTGATCTCTGGTTTCTCTGCATGTTTTAAATCCCTCTTGAACATTTGGAAGTTCACAGTTCATGTGAACTTGGAGAATTTTGAGCATTACTTTACTAGTGTGTGAGATGAGTGCAATTGTGCAGCAGCTTGAATATTCTTTGTCATTGCCTTTCTTTGGGATTGGAATGAAAACTGACCTAATGACTAGATGTTTTCAATTGCATATGCTGAAAGAACTGGCTGTGCAGTTTTGAAGAAAAAAAAATCATTTTAACCCATTTTCTCTGAAGTGCAAGGCATATCATGGCCATCCCTGAATCATAAAGTCACCTTTTCTTTATGTAGTCATAGTTTCATGCCTAAATTATAGGGCCAACTCGTGCTCAAATGGACTCTGATGTCAGGGGCAGATCAACTAATAAAAAGCTTGGATTGTCCCTCTGGAGGAAAGTGAGATCTTGGTCCCACGAGAAGAATCTGAAGGGTTAAGGGAACTTGCAAGAGTGGGGAAAGCTTAGTCCATCCTACATGTACCAAAATCTTAAATAAGGCTTCTTTACTTTACCGAAGTAAAAAAAACAGATGATGAAAACAATTATAAATCAATGAAAGGTAAAGAAATCCATAGTCTGTTATCAAAAATTGCATTCTAAGAAAACTTTGTTCTCTTAACCTAGAGAGGAGACTAAATTCCATCTGGTACCAGCTTACCAGAAGACAAACAAACAAAACAAACAAATTATCGGTAAGCTTAAAAAAAGTATATTCCATATATCTTGAAGTAGCAGTATTTCTGCAAAGGCATCCGTGTGAAACCATAGAGGACATGGTTAAAACCTGATTAAATAGAAATTGACAATGTAATCTGGTCACTGCTGCGACTTGAAATGCTTTAATATGATAACTGGAATTATAACTGACAGCATTTGACCAGGACATATCAGATTTTCACGGATGTCAGATAATTTCTAGGATATCTATATTAGGAACTGAAGGAATCTTTGAACCTAGGAAAGAAAACAACAGTCTCAAAGGCCCTTGCTGAATCATCTATCAGCAAGGAATGTCTTTGCAAGGATCGCAAAGTGAAGGGAAAATACACCGACCTGCCTCTGCAACTTTGGTCCTCTGAGCAGATCTGGAGGTCTCCCTTTGTATAAGCTAACCTGTTCCTTCCAAATAGAGGTTTGCAACACAAAACAAGTGGCCGCCTATTCTTCCCGAAGGAGGCTCTCTTTCCCCACATCCTGCCGAACTCCCTTTCCCAGCCTCCTGGAAAAGCGCTTCTTGCAGTTCCTTTCAGAAAATCCTATGGACGGAGAAGCCTGGTAGGCTGCAGTCCGTGGGGTCGCTGAGGGTCGGACACGTCTGAGCGACTGCACTTTCATTTTCACTTTCATGCATTGGAGAAGGCAATGGCAACCCACTTACTGTTCTTGCCTGGAGAATCCCAGGGACGGGGAGCCTAGTGGGCTACCGTCTATGGCGTTCGCACAGAGTCGAACACGACTGAAGCAACTTAGCAGCAGCAGCCAGCAGCAGTTCCTTTCTTAGGGTCAGTTATCCCTGAGATTGGACCTGGAAAGGCAGAGCCACCTCCACACACACGTCTTTTCTGTCCCCTTTCCTCTGAGGAGAGCTCTAGTGAGCCTAGGTCTGTCAGGAAAATTCTTGGCTTTGACGGATCCCACCCGGTGTGTGAACCTGCATACCCGGACCTAGGGGCCACAGGGCACCTGTTTTGCTCGAGTGGGTCCTGGAGGGGTGCAGCATAGCAAGAGCTTAAAAATCCATCCAATTTGTCTTTTTTTTTTTACCTCGGAGAGAACGAGTTTGCTCCACCTCCACCCTTTGGCAGTGTGGATGGAAGAGGGCACCACCCTCTCCCAAAGGGGACATAGGGCCTACCAGGAGAGAAAGGCCCCTTGAGGAGCTGAGCCCAGGTAGGCAGCCAGTGATGTCAAGCACACTCCCGCTGCTTGCTTCTTCATGGGCACTCCCACGATCTGCTAGGAATGTCTTTGCAAGGATCTCAAAGGGAAGGGGAGATACATGGCCCTGTCTCTGGAACTTCAGTCCTCTGAGCAGATCTGGAGGTCTTTGAGTTGTATAAGCAAACCTGTTCCTTCCAAATAGAGGCTTGCAAACACACCCCCGGTGGTTGCCTCTTCTTCCCCGAAGAAGTCTTTCTTTCCCCACATGCTGCGAACTCCCTGTCCCAACCTCCAAGAATAGTCGCTTCTTGCCATTCCTTTCTTAGAGGCAGTTATCCCTGAGCTTGGGGCCGTAGGGAGTAGCCCCACACTCACAGGGAAAGGCAAAGACTCCTCCATACATCTCCTCTATCCCCTTTGCTCTGGAGGAGAGCTCTAGTGAGCCTAGGTCTTTCAGGAAAATTCTTGGCTTGGACAGGATCTCACCCTGTTTGTGAACCTGCATACCCAACCAGGGGCCACAGAGCACCTGTTTCAGTAAAGTGGGCCCTGAAAGGGTGCAGGCCTAGCAAGAGCTTGAAAATCCATTCAATTGCTGTTTTTGTACCTCTGACAGAGCGAGCTTGGCTCCACCCTTTGGCAGTGAGGAGAAAAGAGGCATGACACCCTCCCCAAGGGGACATGGGGCCTACTTCGAGAGGAAAGGCCCCTTGTGGAGCTGAGGCCAGGAAGGCACACAGTCGTGTCAAACACACTCCCACTGCTTGCCTTCTTCAGGGGCACTCCGCTATCAGCTAGGAATGTCTTTGCAATGATCACAAAGGGAAGGGAATGGATCTCCCTGTTCTCAAAGGGTCTCGATCAACAAGTTCAATCTCGTCAAGGTCAAGGTCAAGTTCCAAGTCAAGGTCAAGTCAAGTTTCAAGGTTCAAGTCAAGGTCAAGTTCAGTTGAAGTTCAAGCAAGTTCAAGTTCAAGTTCAAGTCAAGTTCAAGGTCAAGTCAAGTTCAAGGTCAAGTTCAAGTTCAAGTTGAAGTCAAGTTCAAGTTCAAGGTCAAGTTCAAGTTCAAGTCAAGGTCAAGTCAAGTTCAAGTTCAAGTCAAGTTCAAGTTCAAGTCAAGTCAAGGTCAAGTCAAGTTCAAGTTCAAGTTCAAGTCAAGGTTCAAGTTCAAGTTCAAGTCAAGCAAGTTCAAGTTCAAGTTCAAGGTCAAGTTCAACAAGGTCAAGTTCAAGTTCAAGGGCAGGCAAGGCCCAAGCCCAAGACCAAGGCAAGGGCAACGCAACGCCAAGGGCAAGGCCAAGGCAAAGGCCAAGGCCACCAAAGCGAAGCCCAAACCCCGTAACGCCTGACAAAAGCAGAAGCACTAGGCCCCTGTGCAGAGGAAGCCACTGAAGGCAGCAAGGCCACAGAGCTCCCCGACTCCCATTCCCACATGAAGATGTGAGGATAAAGGGCCTCATCCCAGCAAAGCACCCGCTCCCACCACCCCCAACCCGGCCCCCGCCCCCCGCAGCACGCCCCCTGAAACAACACTGTCTTCCCAGAAAAGAGAACGGAGAAGCCATGTGTGTGCCAAAGGAGCAAGATGAACGAACGATGCCACGCCCTCCGAATTTGGGCACACCTGACGCCTCGGAACCCCGGCCTGGCCGATGGGTCCCAGCCGTTCTCGGGTGGGAGGGGGGTCAACACATTTGGCCGAGAGCCCTTGCCCAGGCCACCCGCAAATCCCCTGAGATGTGATCCGACCACAGGGACCGAGGGCAAACGTACCGCTTGAGGTGCTGGAGGAGCCGGACGAAGCCATGGTGGGAGAGGCACACGGGCACGCTGCAGACTGCTGGCCGAGTGGCGCGGGACCCAGCAGCTCAGGACTCTGGAGAACGGGAGGCGTCTCCCCACCATTGACGTCAATAGGGGTGGTGTAGATGGAGGGGGCCGCCCTGGCCTCTTTCCAAGCAGAGACCCTGGACGGAGTCCCGTGGAG
>NW_017215062.1:0-14207 GCF_001704415.2 Capra hircus
CTGGGCTTTCCCTCGAGGCTTTCCCACGAGGCTTTCCTCGCTGTCCCACGTGCCACCGTGGTGCCAGTCGATCCTCGGCGTGAAAATCAAGGCAGTGCAGGGAAAACAGGTTCCTCTGGAATGGACTGAGACATCTGGGGGACTCTTGGAATTGTGGCACGACCCTGGAATTCCTCTCGCCTTTCCTGTGGAGAGCGCCTCTTCTTGAGATTCGGTGGGAACGCCGGGAATTCTTTCCCGACCAGCAGGGAAAGTGCCGTGGTCCAGCCCCGGTGGATCCAGGGTGATTCGAAGGTGGGGACGTAGTCGTCGTCTTTGGAAATATACATATTTAATCCCAGATATAAAGAGATTAGAAATGGATAGTGTAGTAGGAAGATTATTGGAGAAAAAGAGGCTGAATAACTTGGATTACGTGGAATAACATCCATCCTCCAGTAGAGAATTCAGCCAGAAAAACGGGAGCAAAAAAGAAGCGACATGGGGGAATCAGTCTTTCCGGAAACTGATCTGATTTCTTTATTTTTGGTTTTGCTTGTATACCTCTTGTTACACATAGGGATGAATACAGAGTCACGCAGGAGTCGGCATCCTGACCTTTATCAAAATCAGGTGCTTCACATAAATGTATAAAAAAAGGTCTTAGGGATCTTACATCATCTTCTGGCCATGAATGAGACCTGCTGACATTTTATGATCCTTTCTTTCTGATAACCAAATAAACTTATTTCTTCCAAGGGTGTTTTTTCTTAAACCAGGCACCACCCTCCAAATAAAGTTACATTCCTATAGGGTGAGGGTGTAGTGAGTTACAATCAAGAAAGGAATTTATTTAACCCAAGGTTAACATGATTAGTCTTAAAGGTGAATTCTTATTTCTCCTATATGCTTAAAGGTTAATACTTATTTCTCCTATATACTAGTTATATTCATTATAAGGGTAGGGAACATGGAGATTTATCAGCAAACATCAGCCTAACAAATGAAAATCCTTTCATCAATTCTCCCTTAAGATCTATTTAGTCTTAAGATATGATAAAGTTACATTCTTACATAGAAAGGACACAGTGATATATAACAAAGTACAGTGATCTATTACAAAAGTGAAAATCATTAACTCAAAAAGTCTAGTATTGCTAACATCAAAACTGCTATATTTCCTTTGCTATATTCCAAATACATTGATTAATATATTCCAAGTGCCTAAGGATATGGAGGCCTGGTGGCAATCATTGACTCAACAAGAAGAAAAAGTCCTATGCTAATTAAGACTCTCAAAATACTCCAAAACTCTCTGTGCTGTTTACAGTTGAGAGGTAGTAAACAATCTTGTGCCTAGTGGCAGCAGTATGGATAATCCTGTCACACAAGCTGGTCTGTCAGCAGAGAGGTTTGACCTAAATATCCTTGTCCCACCAGAGCAGGGAATTAGCAGCAATTTTTGACACAACAAATGAAGAACCTTCACCAATATAATTCCTAACCAACTATACTAATAATTTCTAACTCCCCAAAATAATTTGCCTATAGTAAGTCTAAAACATCTCATGCCTCTCAGGTTGGGAGGCTGTAAACAATCACATGTGGCCGGACAAACCTATAAAGGTGGGCTAGATAACCTTCAGAGGAGTCGGCAAGCTGAAAACTCTTGTCATGCCCAAGAATATTTATTGCCTTGAAGCTGCACGTTTACTTCTTCTCCGAGAGAAACAGTTATGGGGGAGAGCCCCCGTAAAGTCAGAAGTGTAGGTGAGAGCATAAAACAGACTCTGGTTTTGGGGTTCGATGCTCGGGAACAGGGGGTTACCTGAGGCTTGAGCACGCCTTTGGCATGCCAAGCCTCCTTCCTCATGACCTTTGCGATAGGCGGAATTCCTCACGCTGGCCCGGAAGGAAAGGATCCCTCATCTCGAGCGACGAGGCGGAAACGCGCCTCCTGTGGATGTGGGGGGGACCATCTTGCTTATTCTCGAGTGGAGACGGGTATGTCGGGGAATATATTGAGTTGCAGCAAGGGTGTAAAAGTACCTTTTGGAAGTTCCAGAGGTTAGGTGTGATTAGCCTCGAGACACCTCAGTGGAAATGGCCTCATCTCGCCTGGAGGGGAGAACCTCCTGGATTTTCTCGAGTTGCGCGCAGGTGCTCTCGACTTACGACGGGGACCTCAGGGGCCAGCTCTGGTGGCCTCAGGAAAGGCCAGTCCCCATTCAAGTTTCTAGGGGCTCTCAGGATTCCTCTCCTGTCGATGCCGGGGCCTAAGACCTTGTGTGAAGTCGGGGCTGGAACCTGAAGATTCCTCTCCAGTGCTGACATGGATCTTGTGGTACTTCTGGAGTCTCCCCAGGGGAGTCAGTCCTCGTCTCGAGTGGGGGCATGCACGTGTGCTTTCCTCCGAGCGGTAGCAGCAGTGTCACGCTTCCCGTCGCGTGGATCAAGGGATCTGTGGCTTTCCCTCTAGGCTTTCCCATGAGGCTTTCCCACAGGGCTGTCCCACATGCCACCTTGGTGTGAGACGATCCTCGGCGTGAAAGTCGTGGCAGTGCAGGGAAAACAGGTTCCTCTGGAATGGACTGAGACATCTGGGGAACTCTTGGAATGGTGGCACGACCCTGGAGTTCCTCTGGCCTTTCCTGTGGAGAGCACTTCCTCTTGAGATGCGACCGGGAACGCCAGAATTCTTTCCCGACCACGCAGGAAAGGATCCTCCTCTCTAGATACGAGGCGGGAAACGGGGCTCCTCTGGATGTGGCGGGACCCTCGTGCTTCATCTCGAGTGGAGACGGTATGTCGGTGATCTTCTTGACTTGCAGCAGGGGTGTCAAAGACCCTTGGAAGTTCAGAGGTTAGGTGTGATTAGCCTCGAGATGCCTCAGGGGAAATGGGCCTCATCTCGCCTGGAGGGGAGAACCTCCTGGATTATCTTGAGTTGGAGCAGGTGCTCTCGTCTTAGGATGGGGACCTCAGGGACCCGCTCCTGTGGCCTCAGAAAAGGCCAGTGCCATGGGAGTTGCTAGGGGGCCGTCTCAGGATTCCTCTCACGTCCGATGCCAGGGCCTAAGACCTTGTGTGGAGAGCCGAGCGGAGGCCGACGCGGAGCGTTCGGTTCTCAGTGCCTGGGGCACCGGTGTGTGGTGTGAGGCTGCGGCGGAGCCTCTACACTGAAGGTGCGAGAGGTTGCAGCTTCGATTGAAGCACACGAGCGGCGACAGCAGTGAAAGTCATGAGCGACAGCGGCGAGGAGAACTACGGCGAGGGGAATCCCGTTCTGCTTCCAGAAGCGGAAGCTGTCATGGATCTGGAAATCTGCAAGTCATACCCCTGCAAGGTCTCGCCTCAAGGAAGATTCCAGGCGTTCCAGATCAAAGTCCAGTCCAGATCGGAATCTAGGTCTAGATCCAGAAGAAGTTCTCGAGGCATTATACAGTCACGATCTCGGTCCCGGTCCCATAGAAGATCTCGTAGCAGATCTTACAGCAGAGATTATCGAAGACGGCATAGCCACAGTCATTTCCCATGTCTACTCGCTGGCGTCATGTTGGGAATCGGCAAATCCTGATCCTAACTGTTGTCTTGGAGTATTTGGATTGAGCTTGTATACTACAGAAAGAGATCTAAGAGAAATGTTCTCTAAATATGGCCCAATTGTGATGTATCTATTGTATATGACCAGCAGTCTAGACGTTCAAGAGGATTTGCCTTTGTATACTTTGAAAATGTAGATGATGCCAAGGAAGCAAAGAGTGTGCCAATGGAATGGAGCTTGATGGATGTAGGATCAGAGTTGACTTCTCCATAACGAAAAGACCACATACTCCAACAGCAGGAATTTACATGGGGAGAGCTACCTATGGCAGCTCACGCCGTCGAGATTACTATGACAGAGGATATGATCGAGGCTATGATGATCGGGACTATTACAGCAGATCGTACAGAGGAGGAGGAGGAGGAGGAGGAGGATGGAGAGCTGCTCAAGACAGGGATCAGAAATACAGAAGACGGTCACCTTCTCCCTACTATAGTCGTGGAGGATACAGATCACGTTCCAGATCGCGATCATACTCACCTCGTCGCTATTAAAGCATGAAGATGAAGACTTTCTGAAACCTGCCTAGAGTTGGGATATTGTTTGTGGACAATATTTTTTATTGTCTCCTGTTTAAAAAGTGAACAGTGCCTGGTGAAGTTAGGTGACTTTTACACCTTTTATGATGACTACTTTTGGTGGAGTTGAAATGCTGTTTTCATTCTGCATTTGTGTAGTTCGGTGCTTTGTTCAAAGTTAAGTGTTTTCAGAAAAGTATGTTTTACATGTATTTTTTTACAGTCTAAAATTTTGACTGCTGAGAAGTTTCTATTGTACAGAACTTCATTTAAATGGTTTTTCTACTGAATACAGGGTATTCTGAAGATTGAAGCCTGTGTGTAAAATGCTACCAAATGCAAAAAGCAACAATAACGTTTGGTTTTTACTTTTCTTTCTAACATATCAATGCTTTAGGAGAACTGTTCTGATTAGATTGTCAGTAGTAAATTAAAGAAAAAAAATGCCCGTTTCCTCGAGTCCATGAAACATACCATACTTAATATACCTGCAGTTAAGTGATAAAAATTACGCTCTGTAACTCTATACACTAGTGTTAAAAAACTAAAGATCTTTCAATACAGCAAATGCTTAATTCTTATATAAATGTGACTTTGACAGCCTTTATGTAATCTGTATTATACATAGCAGGGAATAAGATGAGTTGCACAATGTATGCCTTAAAAAGGCTATTTCTTAAAGCTGTTAGAAGGGGATAATGGTATTTCAATTAGTAATCAGCAAGTGAAAATAATATTCCACCACAAATGTACTCTTGTTCTTCTAGCTTTTAAGACTATATGGAAAAACTGGGTGCTTCAGAGTTTTGAGAAAAAAGAAGGGAACACTACACCTGTGTTGTGGATGATCTGAAGACTTTGCCTGTTCGTTTTTTAAATACTACTTTCAGGTTCTTTGCTTACCAAAGGAGGCCCAATTTCACTCAAAAGTTTTGAGAACTGTGTTTAAATAAATGCAAAGAAAAGAGTAAAAAGGAAAGAAAAAAAAAAGACCTTGTGAGGAGTTGGGGCAGGAACCTGAGGATTCCTCTACAGTGCTGACATGGATCTTGGGGTACTTCTGGAGCCCCCCCAGGGAAGTCAGTCTTCGTCTCGAATGGGGGCATGCACGTGCGCTTTCCTCCCGAGCTGTAGCAGCAGTGTCACACTTCCGGTCGCGTGGATCAAGTGATCTGTGGCTTTTCCTCCAGGCTTTACCACGAGGCTATCCCAGAGGGCTGTCCCACATGCCGCCGAGGTGTGAGTCGAACCTCGGCGTGAAAGTCGAGGTAGTGCAGGGAAAACAGGTTCCTCTGGAATGGACTGAGACATCTAGGGGACTCTTGGAATGGTGGCACGACTCTGGAGTTCCTCTCGCATTTCCTGTGGAGAGCGCCTCCACTCGAGATGCGACGGGAACGCCGGGAATTCTTTCCCGACGAAGCAGGGAAAGGATCCCACATCTCGAGCTACGAGGAGGAAAGGGGCTCCTCTGGATGTGGGCGGACCCTCGTGCTTCCTATCGAGAGGAGATGGGTATGTCGGGGAACTTCTTGAGTTGCAGCAAGGGTGTGAAGGACCCTTTGGAAGTTCCAGAGGTTAGGTGTGATTAGCCTCCAGACGCTTCAGCGGAAATGGGCTTCATCTCGCCTGGAGGGGAGAACCTCCTGGATTTTCTCGAGTTGCGGCAGGTGCTCTCGACTTACGACGGGGACCTCAGGGACCCGCTCTGCTGGCCTCAGGAAAGGCCAGTCCCCATCCGAGTTGCTCGCGGGCCTCTCGGGATTCCTCTCCGTCGATGCCGGGGCCTAAGATCTTGTGTGGAGTGGGTGCCGGAACCTGAGGATTCCTCTCAGTGCTGACATGGATCTTGGGTACTTCTGGAGTCTCCCCAGGGGAGTCAGTCCTCGTGTCGAGTGGGGGCATGCACGTGCGCTTTCCTCCCGAGCTGTAGCAGCAGTGACGCGCTTCCCTTCGCGTGGATCAAGGGATCTGTGGCTTTCCCTCGAGGCTTTCCCACTAGGCTTTTCCACAGGGCTGTCCCACGTGCCACCGTGGTGTGAGTCGATCCTCGGCTTGAAAGTCGAGGCAGTGCAGGGAAAACAGGTTTCCCTGGAATGGACTGAGACATCTGGGGGACTCGGAATGGTGGCACGACCCTGGAGTCCTCTGCCTTTCCTGTGGAGAGCACCTCCTCTTGAGATGCGACGGAAACGCCTGGAATTCTTTCCCGACCACGCAGGGAAAGGAACCCTCCTCTCGAGCTAGGAGGGGGAAACGGGGTTCCTCTGGATGTGGGCGGGACTCTCGTGCTTCCTCTCGAGTGGAGACGAGTATGTCGGGGAACTTCTTGATTTGCAGCAAGGGTGTGAAGGACCCTTTGGAAGTTCCAGGTGTTAGATTTGTTTAGCCTCGAGACACCTCAGCGGAAATGGGCCTCATCTCGCCTGGAGGGGAGAACCTCCTGGATTTTCTCGATTTATGGCAGGTGCTCTCGACTTACGATGGGGACCTCAGGGACCCGCTCTGGTGGCCTCAGGAAAGGCCAGTCCCCATGGAGTTGCTCGGGGGCCTCTCGGGATTCCTCTCCCGTCGATGCTGGGCCTAAGACCTTGTGTGGAGTCGGTGCCGGAACTTGAGCATTCCTCTCCAGTGCTGACATGGATTTGGGGGTACTTCTGGAGTCTCTCCAGTGGAGTCAGTCCTCGTCTTGAGTGGGGGCATGCACATGCGCTTTCCTCCCGAGCTGTAGCAGCAGTGTCACACTTCCCTTCGCGTGGATCAAGGGATCTGTGGCTTTCCCTCGAGGCTTTCCCACGAGGCTTTCACACGAGGCGTTCCCACGAGGCTTTCCCAAAGGGCTGTCCTACATGCCACCGTGGTGTTAGTCGATCCTCGGCTTGAAAGTCGAGGCTGTGCAGGGAAAACACGTTTCCCTGGAATGGACTGAGACATCTGGGGGACTCTGGGAATGGTGGCACGACCCTGGAGTTCCTCTCGCCTTTCCTGTGGAGAGCGCCTCCTCTTGAGATGCGACGGGAACGTCGGGAATTCTTTCCCGACCACGCAGGGAAAGGATCCCTCCTCCCGAGCATGGGGGCGGAAACGGGACTCCTCTGGATATGGGCGGGACTCTCGTGTTTCCAATCGAGTGGAGACGGGTATGTCGGGGAACTTCTTGAGTTGCAGCAAGGGTGTGAAGGACCCTTTGGAAGTTCCAATTGTTAGATGTGATTAGCCTCGAGACGCCTCAGCGGAAATGGGCCTCATCTCACCTGGAGGGGACAACCTCCTGGATTTTCTCGAGTTCTGGCAGGTGCTCTCGACATACGATGGGGACCTCAGGGACCCGCTCTGGTGGCTTCAGGAAAGGCCAGTCAGCATGCAAGTTGCTCGGGGCCTCTCGGGATTCCTCTCCTGTCGATGCCGGGTCCTAAGATCTTGTGTGGAGTCGGTGCTGGAACCTGAGCATTCCTCTCCAGTGCTGACATGGATCTTGCTGTACTTCTGGAGTCTCCCAGGGGAGTCAGTCCTCGTCTCGAGTGGGGGCATGCACGTGCGCTTTCCTCCCGATATGTAGCAGCAGTGTCACGCTTCTCTTCGCGTGGATCAAGGGATCTGTGGCTTTCGCTCAAAGCTTTCCCACGAGGCTTTCCCAAAGGGCTGTTCCACGTGCCACCGTTGTGTGAGACGATCCTCGGCTTAAAAGTCGAGGCAGTGCAGGGAAAACAGGTTTCCCTGGAATGGACTGAGACATCTGGGGACTCAGGGAATGGTGGCACGACCCTGGAGTTCCTCTCGCCTTTCCTGTGGAGAGCGCCTCCTCTTGAGATGCGCCGGGAACGCCGGGAATTCTTTCCCGACCACGCAGGGAAAGGATCCCTCCTCTCGAGCTAGGAGGCGGAAACCGAGCTCCTCTGGATGTGGGCAGGACTCTCGTGCTTCCTCTCTAGTGGAGACGGATATGTCAGGGAACTTCTTGAGTTGCAGCAAGGTTGTGAAGGACCCTTTGGAAGTTCCAGAGGTTAGGTGTGATTAGCCTCGAGACGCCTCAGCGGAAATGGGCCTCATCTCGCCTGGAGGGGAGAACCTCCTGGATTTTCTCGAGTTGCGGCAGGTGCTCTCGACTTACGACGGAGACCTCAGGGACCCACTCTGGTGACCTCAGGAAAGGCCAGTCCCCATGCGAGGGGCTAGGGGCCTCTCAGGATTCCTCTCCCATCGATGCCGGGGCCTAAGACCTTGTGTGAAGTCGGGACCGGAACCTGAGGATTCCTCTCCAGTGCTGACATGGATCTTGGCGTACTTCTGGAGTCTCCCAAGTGGCGTCAGTCCTCGGCTCGAGTGGGGTCATGCACGTGCGCTTTCCTCCCGAGTGGTAGCAGCAGTGTCACGCTTCCCTTCTCGTGGATCAAGGAATCTGTGGCTTTCCCTGGAGTCTTTCCCATGAGGCTTTCCCACAGGGCTATTCCACTTGCCATCATAGTGTGAGTCGATCCTCAGCGTGAAAGTCGAACCAGTGCAGGGAAAACAGGGACCTCCTTCCCCACAGTAGGTGGTACACTGTCCCCTTGGGTGGGTATCTCCAGGGCACTCGCGCTGGTGGTTTGCCCGCGGAGGTGCGGGCCTCAGGCTCCATGTGAGAAAAGCCCCAAATGGCATTAGCTGCCAGTCCAAACGCTGGCCCCTCAGGTCTCTGGCCGGAGCCTTGGGCTCCAGGCAACTCAAAGCCCTCGGTGTTGGCACTCTGTGACTGCTGTAGTGAAAGGACGCCAAGAGCCCACGGAGGAGTTGCGGAGGGGCATGGGGGAAACGGAGGCGAGGACAGCGAGGGATCTAGGTGGAGGCGCTGGAGAGAGCGTCTGGTGTCCCGGAATGCCTCGGAGGAGCCAGCGGGGACAGTCGAGGCCCAGGGACCTGTGGAATGTGAAAAGGCAAGAAATCCCAGAGCAAGGCAGGCTGGGAAAGGGGGCGTTGGTGGCCAATTCAAAGGGACCTTGGGGCGTTTCCTGGGTGGTAAGCTCCCTTGGCACTGCTGAGGGCCCCTGATTGATCCACCCGGGGTTGATCCCACCCCCCGCTGCGAGGGAGGGCCACAAACCAAAGCGCGAACTGCCCGCCCCCCAACGGGGATCGTGGCTCCAGGGCACAGCTGTGCCCGGGAAAAGCCCACTCGCTCCACGGGACTCCGTCCAGGGTCTCTGCTTGGAACGAGGCCAGGGGCAGCCCCCTCCATCTACCCCCAAACCCTATTGACGTCAATGGTGGCGGAGACGCCTCCCGTTCTCCAGAGTCCTAAGCTGCTGGGTCCCCGCCCACTCGGCCAGCAGTCTGCAGCGTGCCCGTGTGCCTCTCCCACCATGGCTTCGTCTGGCTCCTCCAGCACCTCAAGCGGTACGTTTGCCCTCGGTCCCTGTGGTCGGATCACATCTCAGGGGATTTGCGGTGGCCTGGGCAAGGGCTCTCGCCAATGTGTTGACCCCCCTCCCACCCAAGAACGGCGGGGACCCATCGGCCAGGCCCGGGGTTCCGAGGCGTCAGGTGTGCCCAAAGTTGGAGGGCGTGGCATCGTTCGTTCATCTTGCTCCTTTGGCACACACATGGCTTCTCCGTTCTCTTTTCTGGGAAGGCAGTGTTGTTTCAGGGTGCGTGCTGCGGGGGGCGGGGCCGGGGTTGCGGGGTGGTGGGAGCGGGTGCTGTGCTGGGATGAGGCCCTTTATCCTCACATCTTCCTGTGGGAATGGGAGTCGGGGAGCTCTGTGGCCTTGCTGCCTTCAGTGGCTTCCTCTGCACAGGGGCCTAGTGGCTTCTGCCTTTTGTCAGGCGTTACGGAGTTTGGGCTTCGCTTTGGTGGCCTTGGCCTTTGCCTTGGCCTGGGCCTTGGCCTTGCCTTGGCGTTGCCCTTGCCTTGCCTTGGTCTTGGGCTTGGCCTTGCCTGCCCTGATTGACTTGACTTGAACTTGACCTTGACCTTGACTTTGAACTTGAAATTGGCCTTGACCTTGACCTTGACTTGAACTTGACCTTCACCTTGAACTTGAACTTTGAACTTGAACTTGAACTTGAACTTGACTTGACTTTGAACTTGAACTTGAACTTGACGTTGAACTTGATCTTGAACTTGACTTGAACTTGAACTTGAACTTGACTTGACTTGAATTGACTTGAACTTGACTTGACTTGAACTTGAACTTCAACTTGAACTTGAACTTGAACTTGAACTTGAACTTCACCTTGACTTGAACTTCAACTTGAACTTGAACTTCAACTTGAACTTGAACTTGACCTTGACCTTGAACTTGAACTGACCTTGACCTTGAACTTCAACTTGAATTTGACTTGACCTTGAACTTCAACTTGATCTTGAACTTGACCTTGACCTTGACCAACAACGGGAGACCTCGAGATTTGCTCAGAGCACCGGAGGTCCTGAAGCAGGGCCCTGTATCTCCCCTTCCCTTTGTGATCATTGCAAAGACATTCCTAGCTGATAGCGGGTGTGCCCCTGAAGAAGCAAGCAGTGGGAGTGTGTTTGACACGACTGTGTGCCTTCCTGGCCTCATCTCCACAAGGGGCTTTCCTCTCGAATAGGCCCATGTCCCCTTGGGGAGGTGTCATGCCTCTTTTCTCCTCACTGCCAAAGGGTGGAGCCAAGCTCGCTCTGTCAGAGGTACAAAAACAGCAATTGAATGGATTTTCAAGCTCTTGCTAGGCTGCACCCTTCAGGGCCCACTTTACTGAAACAGGTGCTCTGTGGCCCTGGTTGGATATGCAGGTTCACAAACAGGGTGAGATCCTGTCCAAGCCAAGAATTTTCCTGAAAGACCTAGGCTCACTAGAGCTCTCCTCCAGAGCAAAGGGGATAGAGGAGATGTATGGAGGAGTCTTTGCCTTTCCCTGTGAGTGTGGGGCTACTCCCTACGGCCCAAGCTCAGGGATAACTGCCTCTAAGAAAGGAATGGCAAGAAGCGCTATTCTTGGAGGTTGGGACAGGGAGTTCGCAGCATGTGGGGAAAGAAAGACTTCTTCGGGGAAGAAGAGGCAACCACCGGGGGTGTGTTTGCAAGCCTCTATTTGGAAGGAACAGGTTTGGTTATACAACTCAAGACTTCCAGATCTGCTCAGAGGACTGAAGTTCCAGAGACAGGGCCATGTATCTCCCCTTCCCTTTGAGATCCTTGCAAAGACATTCCTAGCAGATCATGGGAGTGCCCATGAAGAAGCAAGCAGCGGGAGTGTGCTTGACATCACTGGCTGCCTACCTGGGCTCAGGTTCTCAAGGGGGCCTTTCTCTCTCTGGTAGGCCCTATGTCCCCTTTGGGAGAGGTGGTGCCCTCTTCCCTCCACACTGCCAAAGGGTGGAGGTGGAGCAAACTCGTTCTCTCCGAGGTAAAAAAAAAAAAAAGACAAATTGGATGGATTTTTAAGCTCTTGCTATGCTGCACCCCTCCAGGACCTACTCGAGCAAAACAGGTGCCCTGTGGCCCCTAGGTCGGGTATGCAGGTTCACACACTGGGTGTGATCCGTCAAAGCCAAGAATTTTCCTGACAGACCTAGGCTCACTAGAGCTCTCCTCCAGAGGAAAGGGGACAGAAAAGACGTGTGTGTGGAGGTGGCTCTGCCTTTCCAGGTCCCAATCTCAGGGATAACTGCCCTAAGAAAGGAACTGCTGCTGCTGCTGCTGCTAAGTTGCTTCAGTCGTGTTCGACTCTGTGCGACGCCATAGACGGTAGCCCACTAGGCTCCCCGTCCCTGGGATTCTCCAGGCAAGAACAGTAAGTGGGTTGCCATTGCCTTCTCCAATGCATGAAAGTGAAAATGAAAGTGCAGTCGCTCAGTCGCGTCCGACCCTCAGCGACCCCACGGACTGCAGCTACCAGGCTTCTCCGTCCATAGGATTTTCTGAAAGGAACTGCAAGAAGCGCTTTTCCTGGAGGCTGGGAAAAGGAGTTCGCAGGATGTGGGAAAGAGATCCTCCTTCGAGGAAGAATAGGCGGCCACTTGTTTTGTGTTGCAAACTCTATTTGGAAGGAACAGGTTAGCTTATACAAAGGGAGACCTCCAGATCTGCTCAGAGGACCGAAGTTGCAGAGGCAGGTCGGTGTAATTTCCCTTCATTTTGCGATCCTTGCAAAGACATTCCTGCTGATAGATATTCAGCAAGGGCCTTTGAGACTGTTGTTTTCTTTCCTAGGTTCAAAGATTCCTTCAGTTCCTAATATAGATATCCTAGAAATTATCTGACATCCGTGAAAATCTGATATGTCCTGGTCAAATGCTGTCAGTTATAATTCCAGTTATCATATGAAAGCATTTCAAGTCGCAGCAGTGACCAGATTACATTGTCAATTTCTATTTAATCAGGTTTTAACCATGTCTTCTATGATTTCACACTGATGCCTTTGCAGAAATACTGCTACTTCAAGATATATGAATATACATTTTTTAAGCTTACCGATAATTTGTTTGTTTGTTTGTTTGTCTTCTGGTAAGCTGGTACCAGATGGAATTTAGTCTCCTCTCTAGGTTAAGAGAACAAAGTTTTCTTAGAATGCAATTTTTGATAACAGACTATGGATTTCTTTACCTTTCATTGATTTATAATTGTTTTCATCATCTGTTTTTTTACTTCGGTAAAGTAAATAAGCCTTATTTAAGATTTTGGTACATGTAGGATGGACTAAGCTTTCCCACTCTTGCCAAGTTCCCTTAACCCTTCAGATTCTTCTCGTGGGACAAAGATCTCACTTTCCTCCAGAGGGACAATCCAAGCTTTTTATTAGTTGATCTGCCCTGGACATTCAGAGTCAATTTGAGCATCGAGTTGGCCTATAATTTAGGCATGAAACTATGACTACATAAAGAAAAGGTGACTTTATGATTCAGGGATGCCATGATATGCCTTGCACTTCAGAGAAAATGGGTTAAAATGATTTTTTTTTCTTCAAAACTGCACAGCCAGTTCTTTCAGCATATGCAATTGAAAACATCTAGTCATTAGGTCAGTTTTCATTCCAATCCCAAAGAAAGGCAATGACAAAGAATATTCAAGCTGCTGCACAATTGCACTCATCTCACACACTAGTAAAGTAATGCTCAAAATTCTCCAAGTTCACATGAACTGTGAACTTCCAAATGTTCAAGAGGGATTTAAAACATGCAGAGAAACCAGAGATCAAACTGCCAACATCCACTGGATCATTGAAAAAGCAAGAGAGTTCAAGAAAAAAAAGACATCTATTTCTGCTTTATTGACTATGCAAAGCCTTTGACTGTGTGGATCACAATAAACTGGGAAAAATTCTGAAAGAGATGGGAATACCAGACCACCTGACCTGTCTCTTGAGAAACCTGTATGCAGGTCAGGAAGAAACAGTTCGAACTGGACATGGAACAACAGACTGGTTCTAAATAGGAAAAGGAATATGTCAAGGCAGTGTATTGTCACCCTGCTTATTTAACTTATATGCAGAGTACATCATGAGATACACTGGGGCTGGAGGAAGCACACGCTGGAATCCAGATTGCTGGGAGAAATATCAATAATCTCAGATATGCAGATGACACCACCCTTATGGCAGAAAGTGAAGAAGAACTAAAGAGTCTCCTGATGAAGTGAAAGAGGAGAGTGAAAAAGTTAGCTTAAAGCTCAGCATTCAGAAACTAAAATCATTGCATCCAGTCTCATCACTTCATGGCAAATAGATGGGAAAACATTGGAAAACAGCAGCAGACTATTTTTTGGGGGGCTTGGAAATCACTGCAGGTGATGGCTGCCTCCATGAACTTAAAACATATTTATGACTTGGAAGAAAAGTGATGACCAAACTAGACAGCATATTAAAAACCGAGACGTTTGCTTTGCCAACAAAGATCCATCCAGTCAAGGCTATGGTTTTTCCATATGTCATGGATGGATATGAAAGATGTACTATAAAGAAAGTGACAGCTGAAAATTGGATGCTTTTTTGAACTGTGGTGTTGGAGAAGATGCTTGTAGGTGCTTAGACTACAAGGAGACGCAACCACTCCATCCTAAAGGAAATCAGGTCTGAATATAGATTGGAAGGACTAATACTGAACCTGAAACTCCAATACTTTGGCCACTTGATGTGAAGAGCTGACT
>NW_017215063.1:0-14206 GCF_001704415.2 Capra hircus
CCCCACTCGAGAGGAGGACTGACTCCCAAGGGGAGACTCAGGAAGTACCGCAAGATCATGTCAGCACTGGAGAGGAATCCTCAGGTTCCGGCACCGACTCCACACAAGGTCTTAGGCCCCGCATCGACAAGAGAGAATCCCGAGAGGCCCCGAGCAACTCGCTGGGGACTGACCTTTCCTGAGGCCAACAGAGCGGACCCTGAGGTCTCCATCATAAGTCGAGAGCACTTGCCGCAACTCGAAAATCCAGGAGGTTGTCCCCTCCAGGCGAGATGAGGCCCATTTCTGCTGAGGCGTCTCGAGGCTAATCACACCTAACCTCTGGAACTTCCAAAGGGCCCTTCACACCCTTGCTGCAACTCAAGAAGTTCCCGACATCCTCGTCTCCACTCAACAGGAAGCACGAGAGTCCCGCCTACATCCAGAGGAGCCCCATTTCCGCCTCCTAGCTCGAGAGGAGGGATCCTTTCCCTGCGTCGTGGGGAAAGAATTCCCCGCATTCCTGTCACATTTCAAGAGGAGGCGCTCTCCACAGGAAAGGCGAGAGGAACTCCAGGGTCGTGCCACCATTTCCAGAGCCCCCAGATGTCTCAGTCCATTCCAGGGAAAACTGTTTTCCGTGCACTGCCTCGACTTTCAATCCGAGGATCGACTCACACCACGGTGGCACGTGGGAGGCCTGTGGGAAAGATTCGTGGGAAAGCCTCGTGGGAAAGCTTCGAGGGAAAGCCACAGATCCCTTGATCCACGCGAAATGAAGCGTGACACTGCTGCTACAGCTGGGGAGGAAAGCGCACGGGCATGCCCCCAGTCGAGACGTGGACTGACTCCCCTGGGGAGACTCCAAAATTACCCCAAGATCCATGCCAGCCCTGGAGTGGAATCCTCAGGTTCCGCAAACGACTCCACACAAGGTCTTAGGCCCGGCATCGACGGGAGAGGAATCCCCGATAGGCCCCCGAGCAACTCGCATGGGACTGGCCTTTCCTGAGCCAGAGAGCGGTCCCTGAGGTCCAGGTCGTAAGTCGAGAGCACCTGCCACAACTCGAGAAAATCAGGAGGTTCTACCTTCCAGGCGAGATGAGGCCATTTCCAATGAGGTGTCTCGAGGCTAATCACACCTAACCTCTGGAACTTCCAAAGGGTCTTTCACACCCTTGCTGCAAGTCAAGAAGTTCCCCGACATACCCGTCTCCACTCGAGAGGAAGCACGAGAGTCCGGCCCACATCCAGAGGAGCCCCGTTTTCCCCTCCTAGATCGAGAGGAGGATCCTTTCCCTGCGTGTTCAGGAAAGAATTCCCGATGATCCCGTCGCATCTCAAGAAGAGGCGCTCTCCACAGGAAAGGCGAGAGGAACTCCAGGGTCGTGCCACCATTCCCAGGGTCCTTCAGATGTCTCAGTCCATTCCAGGGAAACCTTTTCCCTGCACTGCCTCGACTTTCAAGCCAGGATCTACTCACACCACGGTGGCACGTGGGACAGCCCTGTGGGAAAGCCTAGTGGGAAAGCCACAGATCCCTTGATTCACGCGAAGGGAAGCGTGACACTGCTGCTACAGCTCGAGAGGAAATCGCACGTGAATGCCCCAATTCGAGACGAGGACTGACTCCCCTGGGGAGACTCCAGAAATACCCCAAATCCATGCCAGCACTGGGAGGAATCCTCAGGTTCCGCAGCGTCTCCACACAAGGCCTTAGGCCCCGGCATCGACGGGAGAGGAATCCCGAGATGACCCCGAGCAACTCGTTGGGGACCTGCCTTTCCTGACGCCACCAGAGCGGGTCCCTGAGGTCCCCGTGTAGGTAGAGAGCACCTGCCACAACTCGAGAAAATCCAGGAGGTTCTCCCCTCCAGGCGAGATGAGGCCCATTTCCGCTGAGGCGTCTCGAGGCTAATCACACCTAACCTCTGGAATTTCCAAAGGGTCCTTCACACCCTTGCTGCAACTCAAGAAGTTCCCCGACATATCCGTCTCCACTCGAGAGGAATCACGAGAGTCCCTCCCTCATCCAGAGGAGCGCCGTTTCCGCCTCCTAGCTCAAGAGGAGGGATCTTTCCCTGCGTGGTCGGGAAAGTATTCCCGGCGTTCCCGTCGCATCTCAAGAGGAGGCGCTCTCCACAGGAAAGGCGAGAGGAACGCCAGGGTCGTGCCACCCTTCCCAGAGTCCCCCAGATGTCTCAGTCCATTCCAGGGAAACCTGTTTTCCCTGCACTACCTCGACTTTCAAGCCGAGGATCAACTCACAGCACGGTGGCACGTGGGACAGCCCTGTGGGAAGCTTCGTGGGAAAAGCCACAGATCCCTTGATCCACGCGAAGGGGAGCATGACACTGCTGCTACAGCTCGGGAGGAAAGCGCACGTGCATACCCCCACTCGCGACGAAGACTGACTCCCCTGGGGAGACTCCAGAAGTACCCCAAGATCCATGTCAGCACTGGAGAGGAATCCTCAGGTTCCGGCACAGAATCCACACAAGGTCTTAGGCCCCGGCATCGACAAGAGAGGAATCCCGAGATGCCCCCGACCAACTCGCTGGGGACTGACCTTTCCTGAGGCCAACAGAGCGGGACCCTGAGGTCTCCATCATAAGTCGAGAGCACTTGCCGCAACTCGAGAAAATCCAGGAGGTTGTCCCCTCCAGGCGAGATGAGGCCCATTTCTGCTGAGGCGTCTCGAGGCTAATCACACCTAACCTCTGGAACTTCCAAAGGGCCCTTCACACCCTTGCTGCAACTCAAGAAGTTCCCCGACATACCCGTCTCCACTCGAGAAGAATCACGCGAGTCCCTCCCTCATCCAGAGGAGCGCCGTTTCTGCCTCCTAGCTCGAGAGGAGGGTTCTTTCCCTGCGTGGTCGAGAAAGAATTCCCGGCGTTCCCGTCGCATCTCAAGAGGAGGCGCTCTCCACAGGAAAGGCGAGAGGAACTCCAGGGTCGTGCCACCATTCCAAGAGTCCCTCAGATGTCTCAGTCCGTTCCAGGGAAACCATTTTTCCCTGCACTGCCTCGACTTTCAAGCCGAGGATCGACTCTCACCACGGTGGCACGTGGGACAGCCTTGTGGGAAAGCCTCGTGGGAAAGCATCGTGGGAAAGCCTCGAGGGAAAGCCACACATCCCTTGATCCACGTGAAGGGAAGCGTTACACTGCTGCTACAGCAATGGGGAGGAAAGCGCACGTGCATGCCCCCACTCGAGAGGAGGACTGACTCCCAAGGGGAGACTCAGGAAGTACCGCAAGATCCGTGTCAGCACTGGAGAGGAATCCTCAGGTTCCGGCACCGACTCCACACAAGGTCTTAGGCCCCGGCATCGACAGGAGAGGAATCTCGAGAGGCCCCCGAGCAACTCGCTTGGGGACTGGCCTTTCCTGAGGCCACCAGAGCGTGTCCCTGACGTCCCCCGTCGTAAGTCGAGAGGAACTGCCGCAACTCGAGAAAATCCAGGAGGTTCTCCCCTCCAGGCGAGATGAGGCCCATTTCCGCTGAGGCTTCTCGAGGCTAATCACACCTAACCTCTGGAACTTCCAAAGGGTCCTTCACACCCTTGCTGCAACTCAAGAAGTTCCCCGACATACCCGTCTCCACTCGAGAGGAAGCACGAGAGTCCCGCCCACATCCATAGGAGCCCCGTTTCCGCCTCCTAGCGCGAGAGGAGGGATCCTTTCCCTGCCTGGTCTGAAAAGAATTCCTGGCGTTCCTGTGGCATCTCAACATGAGGTGCTCTCCACAGGAAAGGCCAGAGGAACTCCAGTGTCGTGCCACCATTCCCAGAGTCCCCAGATGTCTCCGTCCAATCCAGGGACACCTGTTTTCCCTGCACTGCCTCGACTTTCAAGCCGAGGATCGACTCACTGCACGGTGACACGTGGGACAGCCCTGTGGGAAAGCCTCTAGGGAAAGCCACAGATCCCTTGATCCACTCGACGGGAAGCGTGACACGGCTGCTAGAGCTGGGGAGGAAAGCGCACGTGTATTCCCCCACTCGAGACGTGGACTGACTCCCCTGGGGAGACTCCAAAATTACCCAAGATCCATGCCAGCCCTGGAGAGGAATCCTCAGGTTCCGCAAACGACTCCACACAAAGGTCTTAGGCCCCGGCATCGACGGGAGAGGAATCCCGATAGGCCCCCGAGCAACTCGCATGGGGACTGGCCTTTCCTGAGGCCATGAGAGCGGGTCCCTGAGGTCCACGTCGTAAGTCGAGAGCACCTGCACAACTCGAGAAAATCAGGAGGTTCTACCTTCCAGGCGAGATGAGACCCATTTCCGCTGAGGTGTCTCGAGGCTAATCAAACCTAACCTCTGGAACTTCCAAAGGGTCCTTCACACCCTTGCTGCAACTCAAGAAGTTCCCCGACATACCCGTCTCCACTCGAGAGGAAGCACGAGAGTCCCGCCCACATCCAGAGGAGCCCCGTTTCCCCCTCCTAGATCGAGAGGAGGAATCCATTCCCTGCGTGTTCAGGAAAGAATTCCCGTCGATCCCGTCGCATCTCAAGAAGAGGCGCTCTCCACAGGAAAGGCGAGAGGAACGCCAGGGTCGTGCCACCCTTCCCAGAGTCCCCCAGATGTCTCAGTCCATTCCAGGGAAACCTGTTTTCCCTGCACTACCTCGACTTTCAAGCCGAGGATCAACTCACAGCACGGTGGCACGTGGGACAGCCCTGTGGGAAGCCTCGTGGGAAAGCCACAGATCCCTTGATCCACGCGAAGGGGAGCATGACACTGCTGCTACAGCTCGGGAGGAAAGCGCACGTGCATACCCCCACTCGCGACGAAGACTGACTCCCCTGGGGAGACTCCAGAAGTACCCCAAGATCCATGTCAGCACTGGAGAGGAATCCTCAGGTTCCGGCACCGACTCCACTCAAGGTCTTATGCCGGGCTCCAGCCCCGGTGGATCCAGGGAATTCGAACTGTGGACGGCGTTGTCGTGGAAAGACTTGTTTATTTATTAATGTAAGATTAGATTTGGAAACTATAGTGTAGTAAGAAGATTAAGTGGAGGAAGAGGGCTGAATAGCTTGGTTTACGCGGAAGGCCAATAAAATTCCACACAAGGAATTTGCACCACCTACTTTGGGCCACCGGCGCCCGCTTGAATATCTAAGGGTGCCTCGCCTTAAGCTCCCTTTCGTGCGGGTCTTAACAGCCAGGGCAAGTAAGTAGACCTTGCTAGCCTCCGCACTCCAGGTGGAGATTCAGCCTGAAGTTAAAGTAAAGAGCAGAGAGAAGGAAAGGTAGAGAAGAAGAAGAGAGAGAAAGACACGGGGGGAGCCAGAGTCCCAAGAAACCAGGCTGAGAGACTAGTTCGAGAAGCTGGTCCGAGAAACTGGCCCCCGGACCCTGGTCTCCTCCTTTATTGTTCACAAGGCCTTTTATATTTTTGATAAAACATGGAGATCAATGGATAACACAAAATTATGTAGCGTTCACAACCCAGATTCTTTCTGTATATCATTTTGTATACAAAAGGTCTCAGGTGATTTACATTATCTTCTGGCCAAGAGGCTTGTTAACACTTTTTGGCTCTGTTCCTTAATGAACGTTAATTTTGTTTCCCCTGAAGTGTTTTTCTTTAATCTGCATCTCCTTAAAGCATTAAAGTTACATCTCTATAGAACAAATGTGCAGTGGGTTATAACAAAGAAGGTACTTAACTCAAAGATATAATGTTGCTAATACCAGGTCTACTACTTGTTTTTCTATATACCAACTATATCTAAAATAAAGGATATGAAAATTTGGCAGCAAGCATTGACCCAAAAAATGAAACTTTTAATCAGTCCTATTCTAAAGATTTTGACTCCTCGAAAGCTCCTGCATTCCTAGGATGTTTTAAGCTTCCTGTGCCTCCTGCGGTCAGGAGGCCTCAAACAATCACAAGCGCAGCTGTACGAGTCCTACAGGCAGGCTAGAAAGCCATCAGAGGGTTTTTGGATTGAAACACTCTTTCAAATGCAGAAGACTAACGCGCTGAATTGACTTTTTCCAGAAAAGGTCAGAAGAGTGAAAAAGCAGAGCACAAAAACCGGGCAGATATTTGTTGGGGTACATGCTTAAAAACTTCCAGAGGGGTCCCTGAAGTCTGAGCACGCCTTGCGTATGTCAGCTTCCTTCCTCATAACCTTGTCACGGGCGGGCTTGCTCACACTGGCTCCCGGCAGTCTTAGGCCCCGGCATCGACGGGAGAGGAATCCCGAGAGGCCCCGAGCAACTCGCATGGGGACTGGCCTTTCCTGAGGCCACCAGAGCGGGTCCCTGAGGACCCGTCGTAAGTTGAGAGCACCTGCCGCAACTCGAGAAAATCCAGGAGGTTCTCCCCTCCAGGCGAGATGAGGCCCATTTCCGCTGAGGCGTCTCGAGGCTAATCACACCTAACCTCTGGAACTTCCAAAGGGTCCTTCACACCCTTGCTGCAACTCAAGAAGTTCCGCGACATACCCGTCTCCACTCGAGAGGAAGCACGAGAGTCCCGCCCTCATCCAGAGGAGCGCTGTTTCCGCCTCCTAGCTCGAGAGGAGGGATCTTTCCCTGCGTGGTCGGGAAAGAATTCCCGGCGTTCCCGTCGCATCTCAAGAGGAGGCGCTCTCCAGAGGAAAGGCGAGAGGAACTCTAGGGTCGTGCCACCATTCCCAGAGTCCCCCAGATGTCTCAGTCCATTTAGGGAAACCTGTTTTCCCTGCACTGCCTCGACTTTCAAGCCGAGGATCGACTCACACCACGGTGGCACGTGGGACAGCCCTGTGGGAAAGCTTCGTGGGAAAGCCACAGATCCCTTGACCCACTCGACGGGAAGCGTGACACTGCTGCTAGAGCTGGGGAGGAAAGCGCACGTGCATGACCCCACTCGATACGAGGACTGACTCCCTTGGGGAGACTCCAGAAGTACCCCAAGATGCATGTCAGCCCTGGAGAGGAATCCTCAGGTTCCGCAACCGACTCCACACAAGGTCTTAGGCCACGGCATCGATGGGAGAGGAATCCCGTGAGTCCCCGAGCAACTCGCATGGGGACTGGTCTTTCCTGAGGCCACCAGAGCGGGTCCCTGAGGTCCCCGTCGTAAGTCGAGAGCACATGCCGCAACTCGAGAAAATCCAGCAGGTTCTCCCCTCCAGGCGAGATGAGGCCCGTTTCCGCTGAGGCATCTCGAGGCTAATCACACCTAACATCTGGAACTTACAAAGGGTCTTTCACACCCTTGCTGCAACTGAAGAAGTAGTTCCCGACATACCCGTCTCCACTCGAGAGGAATCACGAGAGTCACGCCCTCATCCAGAGGAGCCCCGTTTCCGCCTCCTAGCTAGATAGGAGGGATCCTTCCCCTGCGTGGTCGGGAAAGAATTCCCGGCGTTTCCGTCGCATCCCAAGAGGAGGCGCTCTCCACAGGAAAGGCGAGAGGAACTCCAGGGTCATGCCACCATTCCCAGAGTCCCCCAGATGTCTCAGTCCATTCCAGGGAAACCTGTTTTTCCTGCACTGCCTCGAATTTCAAGCCGAGGATCGACTCACACCACGGTGGCACGTGGGACAGCCCTGTGGGAAAGCCTCCTGGGCAAGCCTCGAGGGAAAGACACAGATCCCTTGATCCACGTGAAGGGAAGCGTGACACAGCTGCTACAGCCCGAGAGGAAATCGCACGTGCATGCCCCAATTCGAGACGATGACTGACTCCCCTGGGATACTCCAGAAGTACCCCAAATCCATGTCAGCATTGGAGAGGAATCCTCAGGTTCTGGCACCGACTCCAAACAAGGTCTTAGGTCCCGGCATCAACGGGAGAGGAATACCGAGAGGCACCCGAACAACTCGTATGGGGACTGGCCTTTCCTGAGGCCACCAGAGCGGGTCCCTGAGGTCCCCGACGTAAGTCAAGAGCACCTGCCGCAACTCGAGAAAATCCAGGAGGTTCTCCCCTCCAGGCGAGATGAGGCCCATTTCCGCTGAGGCATCTCGAGGCTAATCACACCTACCTCTGGAATTCTAAAGGGTCCTTCACACCCTTGCTGCAACTCAAGAATTTCCCGACATACCCGTCTCCACTCGAGAGGAAGCACGAGAGTCCCGCCCTCATCCAGAGGAGCGCTGTTTCCGCCTCGCTCGAGAGGAGAATCTTTCCCTGCGTGGTCGGGAAAGAATTCCCGGCGTTCCCGTCGCATCTCAAGAGGAGGCGCTCTCCAGAGGAAAGGCGAGAGGAACTCTAGGGTCGTGCCACCATTCCCAGAGTCCCCCAGATGTCTCAGTCCATTTAGGGAAACCTGTTTTCCTGCACTGCCTCGACTTTCAAGCCGAGGATCGACTCACACCACGTGGCACGTGGGACAGCCCTGTGGGAAAGCTTGTGGGAAAGCCAGGGAAAGCCTCGAGGAAAGCACAGATCCCTTGATCCAAGCGAAGGGAAGCATGACACTGCTGCTACAGCTCGGGAGGAAAGCGCACGTGCATGCCCCCACTCGAGAGAGGACTGACTCCCTGGGGAGACTCAGAAGTACCAAGATCCATGTCAGCACCGGAGAGGAATCCTCAGGTTCCGGCACCGACTCCACACAAGGTCTTAGGCCCCGGCATCGACAAGGAGGAATCCGAGAGCCCCCGACCAACTCGCTGGGGACTGGCCTTTCCTGAGGCCACAGAGCGGGACCCTGAGGTCCCATCGTAAGTCGAGAGCACTTGCCGCAACTCGAGAAAATCCAGGAGGTTCTCCCCTCCAGGCGAGATGAGGCCCATTTCCGCTGAGGCGTCTCGAGGCTAATCACACCTAACCTCTGGAACTTCCAAAGGGTCCTTCACACCCTTGCTGCAACTCAAGAAGTTCCCCGACATACCCGTCTCCACTCGAGAGAACGCGAGTCCCTCCCTCATCCAGAGGAGCCCGTTTCTGCCTCCTAGCTCGAGAGGAGGGTTCTTTCCCTGCCTGTCGGAAAGAATTCCCGGCGTTCCCGTCGCATCTCAAGAGGAGGCGCTCTCCACAGGAAAGGCGAGAGGAACTCCAGGGTCGTGCCACCATTCCAAGAGTCCCCAGATGTCTCAGTCCATTCCAGGGAAACCTTTTTCCCTGCACTGCCTCGACTTTCAAGCCGAGGATCGACTCTCACCACGGTGGCACGTGGGACAGCCTTGTGGGAAAGCCTCGTGGGAAAGCCGTGGGAAAGCCTCGAGGGAAAGCCACACATCCCTTGATCCACGTGAAGGGAAGCGTTACACTGCTGCTACAGCTGGGGAGGAAAGCGCACGTGCATGCCCCCACTCGAGAGGAGACTGACTCCCGGGAGACTCAGGAAGTACCCAAGATCCATGTCAGCACTGGAGAGGAATCCTCAGGTTCCGCACCGACTCCACACAAGGTCTTAGGCCCCGGCATCGACAGGAGAGGAATCCGAGAGGCCCCCGAGCAACTCGCTTGGGACTGGCCTTTCCTGAGGCCACCAGAGCGGTCCCTGAGGTCCCCGTCGTAAGTCGAGAGCAACTGCCGCAACTCGAGAAAATCCAGGAGGTTCTCCCCTCCAGGCGAGATGAGGCCCATTTCCGCTGAGGCTTCTCGAGGCTAATCACACCTAACCTCTGGAACTTCCAAAGGGTCCTTCACACCCTTGCTGCAACTCAAGAAGTTCCCCGACATACCCGTCTCCACTCGAGAGGAAGCACGAGAGTCCCGCCCACATCCATAGGAGCCCCGTTTCCGCCTCCTAGCGCGAGAGGAGGGATCCTTTCCCTGCCTGGTCTGAAAGAATTCCTGGCGTTCCCGTGGCATCTCAAGATGAGGTGCTCTCCACAGGAAAGGCCAGAGGAACTCCAGGTCGTGCCACCATTCCCAGAGTCCCCCAGATGTCTCCGTCCATCCAGGGACACCTGTTTTCCCTGCACTGCCTCGACTTTCAAGCCGAGGATCGACTCACTGCACGGTGACACGTGGGACAGCCCTGTGGGAAAGCCTCTAGGGAAAGCCACAGATCCCTTGATCCACTCGACGGGAAGCGTGACACGGCTGCTAGAGCTGGGAGGAAAGCGCACGTGTATTCCCCCACTCGAGACGTGGACTGACTCCCCTGGGGAGACTCCAAAATTACCCCAAGATCCATGCAGCCTGGAGAGGAATCCTCAGGTTCCGCAAACGACTCCACACAAGGTCTTAGGCCCCGGCATCGACGGGAGAGGAATCCCGATAGGCCCCCGAGCAACTCGCATGGGGACTGGCCTTTCCTGAGGCCATGAGAGCGGGTCCCTGAGGTCCACGTCGTAAGTCGAGAGCACCTGCACAACTCGAGAAAATCAGGAGGTTCTACCTTCCAGGCGAGATGAGACCCATTTCCGCTGAGGTGTCTCGAGGCTAATCACACCTAACCTCTGGAACTTCCAAAGGGTCCTTCACACCCTTGCTGCAACTCAAGAAGTTCCCCGACATACCCGTCTCCACTCGAGAGGAAGCACGAGAGTCCGGCCCACATCCAGAGGAGCCCCGTTTCCCTCCTAGATCGAGAGGAGGGATCCATTCCCTGCGTGTTCAGGAAAGAATTCCCGTCGATCCCGTCGCATCTCAAGAAGAGGCGCTCTCCACAGGAAAGGCGAGAGGAACTCCAGGGTCGTGCCACCATTCCCAGGGTCCTTCAGATGTCTCAGTCCATTCCAGGGAAAACTTTTTTCCCTGCACTGCCTCGACTTTCAAGCTGAGTATCGACTCTCACCACGGTGGCACGTGGGACAGCTTTGTGGGAAAGACTCGAGGGAAAGCCTCTTGGGAAAGCCTCGAGGGAAAGCCACAGATCACTTATCCACGCGAAGAGAAGCGTGACCTACAGCTCGGGACGCACGTGCATGCCCCACTCGAGACGAGGACTGACTCCCCTGGGGAGACTCCAGAAGTACCCCAAGATCCATGTCAGCACTGGAGAGGAATCCTCAGGTTCTGGCACCTGCTGGAGCCAGTGTGAGGAATCCCGCCCGTGACAAGGTCATGAGGAAGGAAGCTGACATACGCAAGGCGTGCTCAGACTTCAGGGACCCCTCTGCAAATTCCTAGCACGTACCCCAACAAAATCTGCCGGCTTTTGTGCTCTGCTTTTCCACTCTTCTGACATTTTCTGGAAAAAGTCAATTCAGGGCTTTAGTCTTCTGCATTTGAAAGAGTGTTTCAATCCAAAAACCCCTCCGATGGCTTTCTAGCCTGCCTGCAGGACTCGTACAGCTGCGCATGTGATTGTTTGAGGCCTCCTGACCGCATTAGGCACAGGAAGCTTAAAACATCCTAGGAATGCAGGAGCTTCCGAGGAGTCAAAATCTTTAGAATAGGACTGATTAATGGTTTCATTTTTTGGGTCAATGCTTGCTGCCAAATTTTCATATCCTTTATTTTTAGATATAGTTGGTATATAGAAAAACAAGTAGTAACCTGGTATTAGCAACATTAGATCTTTGAGTTAAGTACCTTCTTTGTTATATCCCACTGCACCTTTGTTCTATAGAGATGTAACTTTAATGCTTTAAGGAGATGCAGATTAAAAAAAAAAACACTTCAGGGGAAACAAAATTAACATTCATTAAGGAAGAGAGCCAAAAAGTGTTAACAAGCCTCTTGGCCAAAAGATAATGTAAATCACCTGAGACCTTTTGTATACAAAATGATATACGGAAAGAATCTGGGTTGCGAACGCTACATAATTTTGTGTTACCCATTGATCTCCGTGTTTTATCAAAAGTATAAAAGGCCTTCTGAACAATAAAGGATGGGGGCCAGTTTCTCGAACTAGTCTCTCGCCTGGTTTCTTGGACTCTGGCTCCCCCCATGTCTCTCTCTCTCTCTTCTTCTCTCCCCTTCCCTCTCTCTGCTCTTTACTTTAACTTCAGGCTGAATCTCCATCTGGGGCGCGGAGGCTCGCCAGGTCTACTTACTTGCCCGGCTGTTAAGACCCGCACGAAAGGAAGCTTAAGGCGAGGCACCCTTAGATATTCAAGCGGCGCCGGTGGCCCAACGTACATGGTGCAAATTCCTTGTCTGGAATTTTATTGGCCTTCCGCGTAAACCAAGCTATTCAGCCCTCTTCCTCCACTTAATCTTCTTACTACACTATAGTTTCTTAATCTAATCTTACATTAATAAACAAACAAGTCTTTCCACGCCAACGCCGTCCACCCTTCGAATTCCCTGGATCCACCGGGGCTGGACCCCGGCAAGTGGTGCCCGGAACAGGCTATTCGAAGGTAGGTTCCTCGGAGCAAAAGCTCCCCCCCGGAGCACTCTCTGTTGCTCCCCCCGGAGCACTCTCTGTTGCTCCCCCCGGAGTGACTTAATCACTCCCCCCGGAGTACTTTCGGGTACTCCCCAGTGTTGAGTGTTTGGGACGGCTAGGACCCCACTCAGGGTGCCGCGGACCCCCTGTAGGATAGACAGGGTGAGGACGAGTGGGAAGTGTTCAAGGGTTTAAGAGAAACCTGGTGCTCTAGAGGTTGAAAAGAAACCTGCTATCTTAGGGTTTAAAACAAAACCCCCTTGGCTAAGGTAAAACCTTTTTGTCAAGGCAGACTTTTCTATAACTCTTAATTTTCTGACACGGGTAACAATGACTCAAAACAATGACACCTCTTTATACAAGTAATTTTGTAACTGTTAAACAAAAAAGACAAATTAAAGATTAAAAGGCTAGTGTTATGAGACCAATGTCCTTGGTTTCCAGAAAAGAGATTTAGATACTTGGATAAAGGTAATAAAACAGCTAAAAACTAATTATACTTTGCATGGGCCTGTAAATGCTTTTGCTCTGTAAAATATTATTTCAAATGTTCTGGACCCCCGTCATGAGGCTGTTAGTTAGATAGCCTATGGGAGAGACTATAGCAGTGGATCGTAGTGGGTCTCCACCTATTACGCAGATCATATTTTCTGCCATTGGCAAACAAAAGGAGAGAGACTGTACTCTTCCTCCCGAGGAAGGAGGGTGCTTATAGGACGCAGCGGCCGAGCGCCCTGGAGAGCCCCTCCCCCTCTACACAAACCAAACCTTTAAAAAAGTTGTCTTATTTAAGGCGACCACTGCAACCTCTGCTTGCGCCTCCCAGGGCTTAAGAACTCCCCACTTTATATCCAAAGCCTCCAGAACATTGCTTAAGTTTGAAAACGATAGTGACAATATTTTTGAGCAAAAGAGCTTTTAAAACAGAGCTTGCTCCTTGCATAAAATCCCCTCAGGAGGGGCCTCACCCAACAAAAAAAAAAAAGAAAAAGGAAGAAAACAGAAAAAAAAAAGAAAAATATTCGTAATAAAAAGGACTTTACAAATGCAAAATGTTTCTCTTGAGGCCAAATAGAACATTTTTTGCCAAAATGTCTTGCTAAACAGAGATAACAAGCCGTACCAAACAACCCCAGGTAGCTCAGGCCTGGACCTCAGTTCCACCACCTTAATAATAATAGCTCCTGACTCAGATTCCAGTGGCTAGTCCCTGCCTGAGGACATTGTAAGACTTGTGCTGGGGCATAGCTTGCTTTCTTTTCAAAAAATTTCGGTAGTGTCTTGTGTAGTAAATTCTGATTATACTAAAAAAAATTGAAGTTTTGATATCGCCACCTGCTAAAACTGTGCAATTAAAATTAAAAAATAGCACAGCTTTTGCTTTTACCTTATTACCAGACAGAAAAACCAGACAAAAAAAGCCCCAGAGGATCTAGATCTAGCTTTTTGGGTGCAAAAAATTGCAGCTTCTAGGCCTTTAAAAGATTTTTTAAAGATATAAAATGTCATGGCTGTTAGACAATAGACAAACGTTTCTTACATTGCTGAGAGACTAGCGCAGCTCCTGGCCAACATATACTACTGAAAAGGAGTTGGTGGGATTAGAAAAGGTGGTATGCAGGATAAAAATGCTATAGAGTAAGAGGTGAGAGAGAGTTTAAAACCTTGGTGAATAGTGAGCTCCCCGTTGCTGGAAGTATTCAAGCAAAAGATTAAATGGTTACTTGTCATCTAAAAGGCTATAGACCAGATTTGGGTTATAAAAAGATCATTAAAAAAGCTTTTCTTGCTTCTTATATTTGGGTCTGCCAAAAGTTTTAAAACTGATAATGTCCTTTTAAAGCTGCTGAGAGATTGTTTACTAACTTTAAATGATTTCCAAAAATTATTAGGTGATATTAATTGGATATGCCCACATTTAAAACTGACTTTTGTAGATTTAAAGCCTTTTGTTTGATTGCTGAAAAATAACAATCGC
>NW_017215064.1:0-14206 GCF_001704415.2 Capra hircus
CTCCTGGAGTTTTCGTCTGAGTTGCGGCAGGTGCTCTCGGACTTACGACAGGGGACCTCAAAAAGGAACCCCCCCCCGCCCGCTCTGTGAAATGGCCTCTAAGGGAAAGGCAAGTACGGCCATGCGGGGAGTTGCCCGGGGCCTCTCGGTACTCTGCCGCGTAGATGCTGGGGCGCCTAAGATCTTGTGTGGAGTCGGTGCCGGAAACTGAAAATTCCCTCCAGTGCTGACATGGATCTTGGGGTACTTCTGGAGTCTCTCCAGGGGAATCAGTCCTTGTCTCGAGTGGGGCATGCACGTGCCTTTCCTCCCGAGCAGTAGGCAGCACTGTCACGCTTCCCTTCGGGTATCAAGGGATCTGTGGCTTTCCCTCGAGGCTTTCCACGAGGCTTTCCCACGAGGCTTTCCCACAGGGCTGTCCCACGTGCCACCGTGGTGTGAGTCGATCCTCGGCTTGAAAGTCGAGGCAGTGCAGGGAAAAAAGGGTTTCCGGAATGGACTGAGACATCTGGGGACTCTGGGAATGGTGGCACGACCCTGGAGTTCCTCTCGCCTTTCTGTGGAGAGCGCCTCCTCTTGAGATGCGAGGGAACGCCGGGAATTCTTTCAACCACGCAGGAAAGGATCCCTCCTCTCGAGCTAGGAGGCGGAAACGGGGCCCTCTGGATGTGGGCGGACTCTCGTGCTTCCTCTTGAGTGGAGACGGGTATGTCGGGGAACTTCTTGAGTTGCAGCAAGGCTGTGAAGGACCCCTTTGAAGTTCCAGAGATTAGGGTGATTAGCTCCAGTCGCCTCAGCGGAAATGGGCCTCATCTCGCCTGGAGGGGAACCCTCCTGGATTTTCTCGAGTAGGGCAGTTGCTCTCGACTTACGACGGGACCTCAGGGACCCCGCTCTGGGGGCCTCAGAAAAAGGCCACTCCCCATGCGAATTGCTCGGGGCCTCTCGGGATTCCTCTCCCGTCGATGCCGGGGCCTAAGACCTTGTGTGGAGTCAGTGCCGGAACCTGAGGTTTCCTCTCAGTGCTGACATGGATCTTGGGGTACTTCTGGAGTCTCCCCAGGGGAGTCAGTCCTCGTCTCGAGTGGGGGCATGCACGTGCGCTTTCCTCCCGAGCTGTAGCAGCAGTGTCACGCTTCCCTACGCGTGGATCAAGGGATCTGTGGCTTTCCCTAAGGCTTTCCCACGAGGCTTTCCCACGAGGCTTTCCCACAGGGCTGTCCAACGTGCCATCGCGGTGTGAGTCGATCCTCGGCTTGAAAGTGAGGCAGTGCAGGGAAAACAGGTTTCCTTGGAATGGACTGAGACATCTGGGGACTCTGGGAATGGGGCCGATACTGGAGTTCCTCTCGCCTTTCTGTGGAGAGCGCCTCCTCTTGAGATGAGACGGGAACGCTAGGAAATTCTTTCAGGACCACGCAGGGAAAGGATCCCTCCTCTCGAGCTAGGGCGGAAACGGGGCCACTCTGGATGGGCGGACGCTCGGGTTCCTCTTGAGTGGAGACGGGTATGTCGGGGGAACTTCTTGAGTTGCAGCAAGGGTGTGAAGGACCCTTTGGAAGTTCCAGAGTTTAAGTCTGATTACCCCTAGTTGTCTCAGCCGAAATGGGCCTCATCTCGCCTGGAGGGGAGAACCTCCTGGATTTTCTCGAGTTGCGGCAGGTGCTCTCGACTTACGACGAGGGCCTCAGGGACCCGCTCTGGTGGCCTCAGGAAAGGCCAGTCCCCATGCGAGTTTCTCCGGGGCCTCTCGGGATTCCTCTCCCGTCGATGCTGGGGCCTAAGACCTTGTGTGGAGTCAGTGACGGAACCTGAGGATTCCTCTCCAGTGCCGACATGGATCTTGTGGTACTTCTGGAGTCTCCCCCAGGGGAGTCAGTCCTTGTCTCGAGAGGGGGCATGCACGTGCGATTTCCTCCCGAGCTGTAGCAGCAGTGTCATGCTTCCCTTTTCGTGGATCAAGGGATCTGTGGCTTTCCCTCTAGACTTTCCATGACGCTTTCCCACGAGGCTTCCCACAGGGCTTTCCCACGTGCCACTGTGGTGTGAGTCGATCCTTGGCTTGAAAGTCGAGGCAGTGAAGGGAAAACAGGTTTCCTGGAATGGACTGAGACATCTGGGGGACTCTGGGAATGGTGCACGACCCTGGAGTTCCTCTCGCCTTTCCTGTGGAGAGCGCCTCCTCTGAGATGCGACGGAAACCCGGGAATTCTTTCCCCGACCACGCAGGGAAAGGATCCTCCTCTCGAGCTAGGAGGCGGAAACGGGCTCCTCTGGATGTGGGCGGGACTCTCGTGCTTCCTCTCGAGTGGAGACGGGTATGTCGGGGAACTTCTTGAGTTGCAGCAAGGGTGTGAAGGACCCTTTGGAAGTTCCAGAGTTAGGTGATTAGCCTCGAGACGCCTCAGCGGAAATGGGCCTCATCTCGCCTGGAGGGGAAAACCTCCTGGATTTTCTCGAGTGCGGCAGGTGCTCTCGACTTACGACGGGGACCCAGGGACCCCTCTGGTGGCCTCAGGAAAGGCCAGTCCCCATGCGAGTTGCTCGGGGGCCTCTCGGGATTCCTCTCCCGTCGATGCCGGGCCCTAAGACCTTGTGTGGAGTCGGTGCCGGAACCTGAGGATTCCTCTCCAGTGCTGACATGGATCTGGGGTACTTCTGGAGTCTCCCCAGGGGAGTCAGTCCTCGTCTCGAGTGGGGGGCATGCACGTGCGCTTTCCTCCCCAGCTGTAGCAGCAGTGTCACGCTTCCCTTCGCGTGGATCAAGGGATCTGTGGCTTTCCTGGAGGTTTTCCACGAGGCTTTCCCACGAGGCTTTCCCACAGGTTGTCCCACGTGCCACCATGTGTGAGTCGATCCACGGCTTGAAAGTCGAGGCAGTGCAGGGAAAACAGGTTTCCCTGGAATGGACTGAGACATCTTGGGGACTCTGGGAATGGTGGCACGACCCTGGAGTTTCCTCTCGCCTTTCCTGTGGAGAGCGCCTCCTCCTTGAGATGCGACGGGAACGCCGGGAATTCTTTCCGACCACGAAAGGAAAGGATCCCTCCTCTCGAGCTAGGAGGCGGAAACGGGCTCTGGATGTAGGCGGGACTCTCGTGCTTCCTCTTGAGTGGAGACGGGTATGTCGGGGAACTTCTTGAGTTGCAGCAAGGGTGTGAAGGACCCCTTTGGAAGTTCCAGAGATTAGGGGTGATTAGCCTCGAGACGCCTCAGCGGAAATGGGCCTCATCTCGCCTGGAGGGGAGAACCTCCTGGATTTTCTCGAGTTGCGGCAGGTGCTCTCGACTTACGACGGGGACCTCAGGGACCCCCTCTGGTGGCCTCAGGAAAGGCCAGTCCCATGCGAGTTGCTCGGGGGCCTCTCGGGATTCTCTCCCGTCGATGCCCGGGGCCTAAGACCTTGTGTGGAATCGGTGCCGGAACCTGAGGATTCCTCTCCAGTGCTGACATGGATCTTGGGTACTTCTGGAGTCTCCCCAGGGGAGTCAGTCCTCGTCTCGTGTGGGGGCATGCAGTTGCGCTTTCCTTCAGAGCTGTAGCAGCAGTGTCACGCTTCCCTTCGCGTGGATCAAGGAATCTGTGGCTTTCCCTCGAGGTTTTCCCACGAGGCTTTCCCACGAGGCTTTCCACGAGGCTTTCCCACAGGGCTGACCCACGTGTCACCGTCGTGTGAGTCGATCCTCGGCTTGAAAGTCGAGGCAGTGCAGGGAAAACAGGTTTCCCTGGAATGGACTGAGACATCTGGGGGACTCTGGGAATGGTGGCACGACCCTGGAGTTCCTCTCGCCTTTCCTGTGGAGATCGCCTCCTCTTGAGATGCGAGGGAATGCCGGGAATTCTTTCCCGACCACGCAGTGAAAGGATCCCTCCTCTCGAGCCATGAGGCGGAAACGAGGCTCCTCTGGATGTGGTGGGACTCTCGTGCTTCCTCTCGACTGGAGACGGGTATTTCGGGGAAATTCTTGAGTTGCAGCAAGGGTTTGAAGGACTCCTTGGAAGTTCCATAGGTTAGGTGTGATTAGCCTCGAGACGCCTCAGGGAAATTGGCCTCATCTCGCCTGGAAGGGAGAACCTCCTGGATTTTCTCGAGTTGCTGCAGGTGCTCTCGACTTACGACGGGGACCTCAGGGACCCTCTCTGGTGGCCTCAGGAAAGGCCAGTCCCCATGCGAGTTGCACGGCGGCATCTCGGGATTCCTCTCCCGTCGATGCCCGGGCCTAAGACCTTGCTTGGAGTCGGTGCTGGAACCTGAGGATTCCTCTCCAGTGCTGACATGGATCTTGGGGTACTTCTGGAGTCTCCCCAGGGGAGTCATTCCTCGTCTCGAGTGGGGGCATGCACGTGCGCTTTCCTCCCGAGCTGTAGCAGCAGTGTCACGCTCCCCTTCACGTGGATCAAGGGATCTGTGGCTTTCCCTCGAGGCTTTCCCATGAGACTTTCCCCGAGGCTTTCCCACAGGGCTGTCCCACGTGCCACCGTCGTGTGAGACGATCCTCGGCTTGAAAGTCGAGGCAGTGCAGGGAAAACAGGTTTCCCTGGAATGGCCTGAGACATCTGGGGGACTCTGGGAATGGTGGAACGACCCTGGAGTTCCTCACGCCTTTCCTGTGTAAAGCGTCCCTCTTGAGATGCGACGGGAATGCCGAGAATTCTTTCCCGACCTCGGAGGAAAGGATCCCTCCTCTCGAGCTATGACGCGGGAAACGGGGCTCCTCTGAATGTGGGCGGGACTCTCGTGCTTCCTCTCGAGTGGAGACGGGTTTGTTGGGGATCTTCTTGAGTTGCAGCAAGGGTGTGAAGGACCCTTTGGAAGTTCCAGAGGTTAGGAGTGATTAGCCTTGTGACACCTCAGCGGAAATGGGCCTCATCTCGCCTGGAAGGGAGAACCTCCTGTATTTTCTCAAGTTGCTGCAGGTGCTCTCATCCTACGACAGGGACCTCAAGGATCCGCTCTGGTGGCCTCAGGAAAGGACAGTCCCCATGTGAGTTGCTCGGGGCCTCTCGGGATTCCTCTCCCGTCGATGCCAGGGCCTAAGACCTTGTGTAGTCGGTGCCGGAACCTGAGGATTCTTTCCAGTGCTGACATGGAACTTGGGGTACTTCTGGAGTCTCCACAGGGGAGTCAGTCCTCGTCTCGAGTAAGGGCATGCACGTGAACTTTCCTCCCGAGCTGTAGCAGCACTGTCAAGCTTCCATTCGCGTGGATCAAAGCATCTGTGGCTTTCCCTCGAGGCTTTCCCACGAGACTTTCCCACGAGGCTTTCCCACCAGGCTTTCCCACAGGGCTGTCCCACGTGCCACCGAGGTGTGAGTCGATCCTCGGCTTGAAAGTCGAGGCAGTGCAGGGAAAACAGGTTTCCCTGGAATGGACTGAGACATCTGGAAGACTCTGGGAATGGTGGCACGACCCTGGAGTTCCTCTCTCCTTTCCTGTGGAGAGCGCCTCCAATTGAGATGCGACGGGAACGCCGGGAATTCTTTCCCGACCACGCAGGGAAAGATCCCTCCTCTCGAGCTATGAGGCGGAAACGGGGCTCCTCTGGATGTGGGCGGGACTCTCGTGCTTCCTCTCGAGTGGAGACGGGTACGTCGGGAAACTTCTTGAGTTGCAGCAATGGTGTGAAGGACCCTTTGAAAGTTCCAGAGGTTAGGTGTAATTAGCCTGGGGACTCCTCAGAGGAAATGGGCCTCATCTCCCCTGGAGGGGAGAACCTCCTGCATTTTCTCGAGTTGGTGCAGGTGCTCTCGACTTACGACGGGGACCTCAGGGACCCGCTCTGGTGGCCTCAGGTAAGGCCAGTCCCCATGCGAGTTGCTCGGGGGCCTCTCGGGATTTCTCTCCCGTCGATGCCGGGGTCTAAGACCTTGTGTGGAGTCGGTGCCGGAACCTGAGGATTCCTCTCCAGTGCTGACATAGATCTTGGGGTACTTCTGGAGTCTCCCCAGGGGAGTCAGTCCTCATCTCGAGTGGAGGCATGCACGTGCGCTTTCCTCCCAAGCTGTAGCAGCAGTGTCACGCTTCTCTTTGCATGGATCAAGGGATCTGTGGCTTTCCCTCGAGGATTTCCCTAAGGGCTGTGCCAAGTGCCACCGTGGTGTGAGTGGATCCTCGTCCTGAAAGTCGAGGCAGTGTAGGGAAACAGGTTTCCCTGGAATGGACTGAGACATCTGGGGGACTCTGGGAATGGGTGCACGAATCTGGAGTTCCTCTCGCCTTTCCTGTGGATAGCGCCTCCTCTTGAGATGAGTCGGGAACTCCGGGAATACTTGACCGACCACTCAGTGAAAGGATCCCTCCTCTCGAGCTAGGAGGCAGTAACGGGGTTACTCTGGATGTGGGCGGGACTCTCGTGCTTCCTCTCGAGTGGAGAGGGGTATTTCGGGGAACTTCTTGAGTTGCAGCTAGGGTTTGAAGGCCCGTTTGTTAGTTCCAGACGCTTGTTGATAAGCCTCGAGACGCCTCATCGGATATGGGCCACATCTCGCCTGGAGGGGAGAACCTCCTGGATTTTCTCGAGTTGCAGCAGGAGCTCTCGACTTACGACTTGGACCTCAGAGACCCGCTCTGTTGGCCTCATGAAAGGCCAGTCCCCATGCAAGTTGCTCGGGCACTCTCCACAGGAAACGCGAGAGGAACTCCAGTGTCGTGCCACCATTCCCAGGGAACCTGTTTTCCTTGCACTGCCTTGACTTTCAAGCCTAGGATCGACTCACACCACGGTGGCACGTGGGACAGCCCACTGGGAAAGCCTCGTGGGAAAGCATCGAGGGAAAGCCACAGATTCCTTGATCCACGCGAAGGGAAGCATGACACTGCTAGGGACCCACTCCCCTGGGGAGTCACTCTGGTGGCCTCAGGAAAGGCCAGTCCCCATGCGACTTGCTCGGGGCCTCTCGGGATTCCTCTCTCGTCGATGCCGGGGCCTAAGATCTTGTTTGGAGTCGGTGCCGGAACCTGAGGATTTTCTGTCCAGTGCTGACATGGATCTTGGGTACTTCTGGAGTCTCCCAGGGGAGTCAGTCCTCGTCCCGAGTGGGGGCATGCACGTGGCTTTCCTCCAGAGCTGTAGCAGCAGAGTCTCGCTTCCCTTCGCGTGGATCAAGGGATCTGTGGCTTTCCCTCGACTTTACCACGAGGCTTTCCCACGGGGCTTTCCCATAGGGCTGTCCCACGTGCCACCGTGGTGTGAGTCGATGCTCGGCTTGAAAGTCGAGGCAGTGCAGGGAAAACACATTTCCCTGGAATGGACTGAGACATCTGTGGGACTCAGGTAATGGTGTCACGACCCTGGAGTTCCCCTCGTCTTTCCTGTCGAAAGAGCCTCCTCTTGAGATGCGACCGGAACGCCGGGAATTCTTTCCCGAACACGCAGGGAAAGGATCCCTCCTCTAGAGCTAGGAGGCGGACACGGGGCTCCTCTGGATGTGGGCGGGACTCTCGAGCTTCCTCTCGAGTGGAGACGGGTATGTCGGGGAACTTTTTTAGTTGCAGTAAGGATGTGAAGGACCCTTTGTAAGTTCCAGAGGTTAGGTGTGATTGGCCTCGAAACGCCTCAGTGGAAATGGGCCTCATCTCGCCTGGAAGGGAGAACCTCCAGGATTTTCTCGAGTTGCGATAGGTGCTCTCGACTTACGACGGGGACCTCAGGTACCTGCTCTTGTGGCCTTTGGAAAGTCCAATCCCTATGCGAGTTGCTCGGGGCCTCTCGGGATTCCTCTCCCCGTCGATGCCGGGGCCTACGATCTCGTGTGGAGTGGGTGCCGGAACCTGAGGATTCCTCTCCAGTGCTGACATGGATCTTGGGGTACTTCTGGAGTCTCCCCAGGGGAGTCAGTCCTCGTCTCGAGTGGGGGCATGCACGTGCGATTTCCTCCCGAGCTGTAGCAGCATTGTCGCGCTTCCCTTCGGGTGGATCAAGGATTATGTGGCTTTCCCTTGAGGCTTTCACACGAGGCTTTCCCACAGGGCTGTCCCACGTGCCACCGTGGTGTGAGTCAATCCTCGGCTTGAAAGTCGAGGCAGTGAAGGGAAACAGGTTTCCCTGGAATGGCCTGAGACATCTGGGGGACTCTGGGAATGGTGGCAAGACCCTGGAGTTCCTATCGCCATTCCTGTGGTTGCGCCTCCTCTTGAGATGCGAGGGGAACGCCGGGAATTCTTTCCGGATAACGCAGGGAAAGGATCCTTCCTCTCGAGCTATGAGGCTGAAACGGGCTCCTCTGGATGTGGGCAAGAATCTCGTGCTTCCTCTCGAGTGGAGAGGGGTATTTCGGGGAACTTCTTGAGTTGCAGCTAGGGTTTGAAGGCCCGTTTGTTAGTTCCAGACGCTTGTTGATTAGCATCAAGATGCCTCATCGGATATGGGCCACATCTCGCCTGGAGGGGAGAACCTCCTGGATTTTCTCGAGTTGCAGCAGGAGCTCTCGACTTACGACTTGGACCTCAGAGACCCGCTCTGGTGGCCTCATGAAAGGCCAGTCCCCATGTAAGTTGCTCGGGGCTTCTCGGGAACCTCTCCCGTCGATGCCGGGGCCTAAGACTTTGTGTGGAATCGGTGCCGGAACCTGAGGATTCCTCTCCAGTGCTGCAATGGATCTTGGGGTATTTCTGCAGTCTCCCCAGGGGAGTCAGTCCTCGTCTCGAGCTGTAGCAGCACTGTCATGCTTCCCTTCTCGTGATCAAGGGATCTGTGCTTTCCCTCGAGGCTTTCCCACGAGGCTTTCCCACGAGGCTTTCCCAGTGGCTGTCCACGTGCCACCGTGGTGTGAGTCGATCTTCGGCTTGAAAGTCGAGGCAGTGCAAGGAAAACAGGTTTCCCTGGAATGGACTGAGACATCTGGGGGACTCTGGGACTGGTGTCACGACACTGGAGTTCCTCTCGCGTTTCCTGTGGAGAGTGCCTCCTCTTGAGACGCGACGGGAACGCCGGGAATTCTTTCCCGACCACGCAGGGAAAGGATCCCTCGCTTGACCAAGGAGGCGGAAACGGCCTCCTCTGGATGTGGGCAGAACTCTCGTGCTTCCTCTCGAGTGGAGACGGGTATATCGGGGAACTTCTTGAGTTGCAGCAAGGTGTGAAGGACCCTTTGGAAGCTCCAGAGGTTAGGTGTGATTAGCCTCGAGACGCCTCAGCAGAAATGGGCCTCATCTCGCCTGGAGGGGAGAACCTCCTGAATTTTCTCGAGTTGCGGCAGGTGCTCTCGACTTAGGACGGGGACCTCAAGGACCAACTCTGGTGGCCTCAGGAAAGGCCAGTCCGCCATGCGAGTTGCTCGGGGCCACTCGGGATTCCTCTCTCGTCGATTCCGGGCCTAAGATCTTGTGTGGAGTCGGTGCCGGAACCTGAGATTCCTCTCCAGTGCTGACATGGATCTTGGGGTACTTCTGGAGTCTCGCCAGTGAGTCAGTCCTCGTCTCGAGTGGGGGCATGCACGTGCGCTTTCCTCCCGAGCTGTAGCAGCAGTGTCGCGCTTCCATTCGCCTGGATCAAGGGATCTGTGGCTTTTCAAGGAGGCTTTCCCACGAGGCTTTCCCACGAGGCTATCCCACAGGGCTGTCCCACGTGCCACCGTCGTGTGAGTCAATCCTCGGCTTGAAAGTCGACGACAGTGCAGGGAAAACAGGTTTCCTGGAATGGACTGAGACATCTGGGGGATTCTGGGAATGTGGCTCGACCCGGAGTTCCTCTCGCATTTCCTGTGGAGAGCGCCTCCTTTTGAGATGCGACGGGAACTCCGGGAATTCTTTCCAGACCACGCAGGGAAAGGATCCCTCCTCTCAGGCTAGGAGGCGGAAACGGGGCTCCTCTGGATGAATGTGGGACTCTCGTGATTCCTCTCGAGTGGAGACGGGTATGTCGGGAACTTCTTGAGTTGCAGCAAAGGGTGTGAAGGACCTTTGGAAGTTCCAGGGTTAGGTGTGATTAGCCTCGAGACGCCTCAGCGAAAACGGGCCTCATCTGGCCTGGAGGGGAGAACCTCCTGGATTTTCTCGAGTTGTGGCAGTGCTCTCGACTTACGAGCGGGGACCTCAGCGACGCGCTCTGGTGGTCTCAGGAAAGGCCAGTCCCATGCGAGTTTTTCGGGGGCCTCTCGGGATTCCTCTCCAGTCGATGCCGGGGCCTAAGACCTTTTGTGGAGTCGCTGCCGGCACCTGAGGATTCCTCTCCAGTGCTGACATGGATTTGGGGTTCTTCTGGAGTTCCCCAGGGGGTCAGTCCTCGTCTCGAATGGGGGCATGCACGTGGGATTTCCTCTCGAGCTGTAGCAGCAGTGTCACGCTTCCTTCACGTGGATCAAGGGATCTGTGGCTTTTCACTCGAGGCTTGCCCAGGAGGTTTTCCCACAGGGCTGTCCACGTGCCACCGTGGTGTGAGTCGATCCTCGGCTTGAAAGTCGAGGCAGTGCAGGGAAAACAGGTTTCCCTGGAATGGACTGAGACATCTGGGGGACTCTGGGAATGGTGGCACGACCCTGGAGTTCCTCTCGCCTTTCCTGTGGAGAGCGCCTCCTCTTGAGATGCGACGGAAACCCTGGGAATTCTCTCCGACCACGCATGGGAAGGATCCCTCCTCTCGAGCTAGGAGGCGGAAACGGGGCTCCTCTGGATGAGGGCGGGACTCTCGTGCTTCCTCTCGAGTGGAGACGGGTATGTCGGGGAACTTCTTGAGTTGCAGCAAGGGTGTGAAGGACCCTTTGGAAGTTCCAGAGGTTAGGTGTGATTAGCCTCGAGACGCCTCAGCGGAAATGGGCCTCATCTCGCCTGGAGGGGAGAACCTCCTGGATTTTCTCGAGTCAGGTGCTCTCGACTTATGACGGGGACCTCAGGACCGCTCTGGTGGCCTCAGGAAAGGCCAGTCCCCATGCGAGTATTCCTCTCCCGTCGATGCCGGGGCCTAAAAGCCGAGCCCTTGAGTTCAAGTTTGCCAGCCCCTGGTTCGAACTTACAAACTCATGCTTTGCCAATAAAAACAAGCTCCCCCTTTTTTATTCTTTGACCTTATTTAAAAAAAGTCTTCTTTTTTTTCTCATGTTCAAAAAAAGTCAATTCAGGGCGTTAGTCTTCTGCATTTGAAAGAGTGTTTCAATCCAAAAACCCTCTGATGGCTTTCTAGCCTGCCTGTAGGACTCGTACAGCTGCGCTTGTGATTGTTTGAGGCCTCCTGACCGCAGGAGGCACAGGAAGCTTAAAACATCCTAGGAATGCAGGAGCTTCCGAGGAGTCAAAAGCTTTAGAATAGGACTGATTAAAAGTTTCATTTTTTGGGTCAATGCTTGCTGCCAAATTTTCATATCCTTTATTTTTAGATATAGTTGGTATATAGAAAAAATAGTAGACCTGGTATTAGCAACATTAGATCTTTGAGTTAAGTACCTTCTTTGTTATAACCCACTGCACCTTTGTTCTATAGAGATGTAACTTTAATGCTTTAAGGAGATGCAGATTAAAGAAAAACACTTCAGGGGAAACAAAATTAACATTCATTAAGGAAGAGAGCCAAAAAGTGGTAACAAGCCTCTTGGCCAGAAGATAATGTAAATCACCTGAGACCTTTTGTATACAAAATGATATACAGAAAGAATCTGGGTTGTGAACGCTACATAATTTTGTGTTATCCATTGATCTCCATGTTTTATCAAAAGTATAAAAGGCCTTCTGAACAATAAAGGAGGAGGCCAGGGGCCGGGGGGCCAGTTTCTCGGACCAGCTTCTCGAACTAGTCTCTCAGCCTGGTTTCTTGGGACTCTGGCTCCCCCCGTGTCTTTCTCTCTCTTTCTTCTTCTCTACCTTTCCTTCTCTCTGCTCTTTACTTTAACTTCAGGCTGAATCTCCACCTGGAGTGCGGAGGCTCGCCAGGTCTACTTACTTGCCCCGGCTGTTAAGACCCGCACGAAAGGGAGCTTAAGGCGAGGCACCCTTAGATATTCAAGCGGGCGCCGGTGGCCCAACGTAGGTGGTGCAAATTCCTTGTCTGGAATTTTATTGGCCTTCCGCGTAAACCAAGCTATTCAGCCCTCTTTCTCCACTTAATCTTCTTACTACACTATAGTTTCCTAATCTAATCTTACATTAATAAATAAACAAGTCTTTCCACGCCAACGCCGTTCACCGTTCGAATTCCCTGGATCCACCGGGCTGGACCCCGGCATAAGACCTTGTGTGGAGTCGGTGCCGGAAGCTGAGGATTCCTCTCCAGTGCTGACATGGATCTTGGGGTACTTCTGAAGTCTCCCCAGGGGAGTCAGTCTTCGTCGCGAGTGGGGGCATGCACGTGCGCTTTCCTCCCGAGCTGTAGCAGCAGTGTCATGCTCCCCTTCGCGTGGATCAAGGATCTGTGGCTTTCCCACGAGGCTTTCCCTCGAGGCTTTCCCACGAGGCTTTCCCGCAAGGCTTTCCCGCAGGGCTGTCCCACGTGCCACCGTGGTGTGAGTCGATCCTCGGCTTGAAAGTCGAGGCAGTACAGGGAAAACAGGTTTCCCTGGAATGAACTGAGACATCTGGGGGATTCTGGGAATGGTGGCACGACCCTGGAGTTCCTCTCGCCTTTCCTGTGGAGAGCGCCTCTTCTTGAGATGCCACGGGAACGCCGGGAATTCTTTCCCGACCACGCAGGGAAAGGATCCCTCCTCTCGATCTGGGAGGCGGAAACGGGGCTTCTCTGGATGAGGGCGGGACTCTCGTGATTCCTTTCGAGTGGAGACGGGTATGTCGGGGAACTTCTTGAGTTGCAGCAAGGGTGTGAAGGACCCTTTGGAAGTTCCAGAGGTTAGGTGTGTTAGCCTCGAGACGCCTCAGCGGAAATGGGCCTCATCTCGCCTGGAGGGGGAGATAACCTGCGTTGAATGTTCGCGTTGAGTAGCAGGCAGGAGTCTCTCGATAGCTATCCCTATTCCGCCACGGGGGAGCCTTCGCAGACCACACTCTGGTGGCCTCACGGAAAGCCAGTCCCATGCGAGTTGCTCGGGTGGGAACGGTTGGAACGCGCATCGTCTGCCGTCGTTCGGGATTCTCTCGCGTTCGCGCCGTGGCGGCTAAGTTCTTCGTCCCGGTCTGAAGGCTGTGACGGAGAAGCCGCCGGGATAGAAGAGAGAGAGCTGCTAAGCACAGAACATGGGGTGCTCACGTGACTCTCGAACCGAACCCTTCTGGCCAGAGCTTTCTATTAGATGAGCATGTCATCACTGCAAAACTGTCGAGCTCTCTTGCTCCTGTGCTCTAGTCTTGGGTCCGATTTCTGGCTTTTTTGAAAAGTAGAGAGTTCAGGGCGTTAGTTCTGCATTGAGAGGGCAGTGGATGTCGGCTTGTCAAAGCCGATGGGCATAAGGCCCGTCTGATGGGCTTTCGCTGCTGTTCCGTAGTGTGAGACTAAGGCGTGCAACAGGCTGGCGAGGTTATGTGATTTGTTTGAGTGCTGATCGTGCCTAGCAAGACCGTGTACCGCAGAGCTAGAAGTCTAATTACATTGGAGGCAAGGCATGCAGCTTCGAGATGGTCAAAAGCTCTCAAGTGAGGACTGATTCAAGAGATTTCTCATCATTGTCCTGGTCTCTCAGGTGCGACCAATATGCTTACATCATAAGGTACACATATATGATTATGTCTATAGCTAGACCTGACTAGACTTCATGGTTTAGGTTACTATAGAGAAACAGACGTAGTACCTGGTATACCAACTCTCAGATCTTTGATCTAATCCACCTCTGTGGTTACTAAGCCCCACTGCCCCTTTTCATATAAGAGATTACTTTAAATGCTTTGAAGGAGATGCATGAATCTAAGAAAAACACTCAGGGGAAACAAAATTAACATTCATTAAGGAAGAGAGCCCAAAAGTCCGTAAGCGCTCTCGCGCCCGTATGTAAACACTCGGCGGGGAGACCTGATTTCGTATACACACTGAAGTACTAGGATATAGAGGGCAGGGGTTGTCCGTGTGTGTGTGTATGATGTGATTGTGGCTGCGGGGTCGTGTGTCTGACGCTGTGTACGTTCAGTAGTGGTACTTCTGAAAGTTGTGCTTGGTGCGGATGAGTGCAAGAGAGTGGCAAGGCGAGGCATATGTTTCTCATTTGATGGGTGCTGCAACTGGCTTCCATGATTTTTGTGCTCTAGGTGAGCCAGCAAGGATTGCAACCTCGCGGGATGTACTTAATTAGAGATAAGGAAAGGGTTCTGAACAATAGAGACAGGTGAGGCTGCAAG
>NW_017215065.1:0-14206 GCF_001704415.2 Capra hircus
TTTGGGGTACTTCTGGAGTCTCCCCAGGGGAGTCAGTCCTCGTCTCGAGTGGGGGCATGCACGTGCCGCTTTCCTCCCGAGCTGTAGCAGCAGTGTCACGCTTCCCTTCGCGTGGATCAAGGGATCTGTGGCTTTCCCTCGAGGCTTTCCAACGAGGCTTTCCCACAGGGCTGTCCCACGTGCCACCGTGGTGTGAGTCGATCCTCGGCTTGAAAGTCGAGGCAGTGCAGGGAAAAGGTTTCCCTGGAATGGACTGAGACATCTGGGGGACTCTGGAATGGTGGCACGACCCTGGAGTTCCTCTCGCCTTCCTGTGGCCTCCTCTTGAGATGCGACGGAACGCCGGGAATTCTTTCCCGACCACGCAGGGAAAGGATCCCTCCTCTCGAGCTAGGAGGCGGAAAGGGCTCCTCTGGATGTGGGCGGGACTCTCGTGCTTCCTCTCGAGTGGAGACGGGTAGTCGGGGAACTTCTTGAGTTGCAGCAAGGGTGTGAAGGACCCTTTGAAGTTCCAGAGGTTAGGTGTGATTAGCCTCGAGAGCCTCAGCAGAAATGGGCCTCATCTCGCCTGGAGGGGAGAACCTCCTGGATTTTCTCGAGTTGCGGCAGGTGCTCTCGACTTACGACGGGGACCTCAGGGACCCGCTCTGGTGGCCTCAGGAAAGGCCAGTCCCCATGCGAGTTGCTCGGGGCCTCTCGGGATTCCTCTCCCGTCGATGCCGGGGCCTAAGACCTTGTGTGGAGTCCGGTGCCGGAACCTGAGGATTCCTCTCCAGTGCTGACATGGATCTGGGTACTTCTTGGGTCTCCCCAGGGGAGTCAGTCCTCCTCTCGAGTGGGGCATGCACGTGCGCTTTCCTCCCGAGCTGTAGCAGCAGTGTCACGCTTCCCTTCGCGTGGATCAAGGATCTGTGGCTTTCCCTCGAGGCTTTCCCACGAGGCTTTCCCACGAGGCTTTCCCACGAGGCTTTCCCACAGGGCTGTTGCCACCGTGGTGTGAGTCGATCCTCGGCTTGAAAGTCGAGGCAGTGCAGGGAAAACAGGTTTCCCTGGAATGGACTGAGACATCTGGGGACTCTGGGAATGGTGGCACGACCCTGGAGTTCCTCTCGCCTTTCCTGTGGAGAGCGCCTCCTCTTGAGATGCGACGGGAAACGCCGGAATTCTTTTCCGACCACGCAGGGGAAAGGATCCCTCCTCTCGAGCTAGGAGGCGGAAACGGGGCTCCTCTGGATGGGGGGACTCTCGTGCTTCCTCTCGAGTGGAGACGGGTATGTCGGGGGAACTTCTTGAGTTGCAGCAAGGGTGTGAAGGACCCTTTGGAAGTTCCAGAGGTTAGGTGTGATTAGCCTCGAGACGCCTCAGCGGAAATGGGCCTCATCTCGCCTGGAGGGAGAACCTCCTGGATTTTCTCGAGTTGCGGCAGGTGCTCTCGACTTACGACGGGGACCTCAGGGACCGCTCTGGTGGCCTCAGGAAAGGCCAGTCCCCATGCGAGTTGCTCGGGGCCTCTCGGGATTCCTCTCCCGTCGATGCCGGGGCCTAAGACCTTGTGGAGTGGTGCCGGAACCTGAGGATTCCTCTCCAGTGCTGACATGGATCTTGGGGTACTTCTGGAGTCTCCCCAGGGAGTCAGTCCTCGTCTCGAGGGGGGCATGCACGTGCGCTTTCCTCCCGAGCTGTAGCAGCAGTGTCGCGCTTCCCTTCGCCTGGATCAAGGGATCTGTGGCTTTTGCTTTCCCACGAGGCTTTCCCACGAGGCTTTCCCACAGGGCTGTCCCACGTGCCACCGTGGTGTGAGTCGATCCTCGGCTTGAAAGTCGAGGCAGTGCAGGGAAAACAGGTTTCCCTGGAATGGACTGAGACATCTGGGGGACTCTGGGAATGTGGCACGACCCTGGAGTTCCTCTCGCCTTTCCTGTGGAGAGCGCCTCCTCTTGAGATGCGACGGGAACGCCGGGAATTCTTTCCGACCACGCAGGGAAAGGATCCCTCCTCTCGGCTAGGAGGCGGAAACGGGGCTCCTCTGGATGTGCGGGACTCTCGTGCTTCCTCTCGAGTGGAGACGGGTATGTCGGGGAACTTCTTGAGTTGCAGCAAGGGTGTGAAGGACCCTTTGGAAGTTCCAGAGGTTAGGTGTGATTAGCCTCGAGACGCCTCAGCGGAAATGGGCCTCATCTCGCCTGGAGGGGAGAACCTCCTGGATTTTCTCGAGTTGTGGCAGGTGCTCTCGACTTACGACGGGGACCTCAGGACCCGCTCTGGTGGCCTCAGGAAAGGCCAGTCCCCATGCGAGTTTTTCGGGGCCTCTCGGGATTCCTCTCCGTCGATGCCGGGGCCTAAGACCTTTGTGGAGTCGTGCCGGAACCTGAGGATTCCTCTCCAGTGCTGACATGGATTTGGGGTACTTCTGGAGTCTCCCCAGGGGAGTCAGTCCTCGTCTCGAATGGGGGCATGCACGTGCTTTCCTCTCGAGCTGTAGCAGCAGTGTCACGCTTCCCTTCGCGTGGATCAAGGGATCTGTGGCTTTCCTCGAGGCTTTCCCAGGAGGCTTTCCCACAGGGCTGTCCCACGTGCCACCGTGGTGTGAGTCGATCCTCGGCTTGAAAGTCGAGGCAGTGCAGGGAAAACAGGTTTCCCTGGAATGGACTGAGACATCTGGGGGGACTCTGGGAATGGTGGCACGACCCTGGAGTTCCTCTCGCCTTTCCTGTGGAGAGCGCCTCCTTGAGATGCGACGGAAACGGGAATTCTTTCCCGACCACGCAGGGAAGGATCCCTCCTCTCGAGCTAGGAGGCGGAAACGGGGCTCCTCTGGATGAGGGCGGGACTCTCGTGCTTCCTCTCGAGTGGAGACGGGTATGTCGGGGAACTTCTTGAGTTGCAGCAAGGGTGTGAAGGACCCTTTGGAAGTTCCAGAGGTTAGGTGTGATTAGCCTCGAGACGCCTCAGCGGAAATGGGCCTCATCTCGCCTGGAGGGGAGAACCTCCTGGATTTTCTCGAGTGCGGCAGGTGCTCTCGACTTACGACGGGACCTCAGGGACCCGCTCTGGTGGCCTCAGGAAAGGCCAGTCCCCATGCGAGTTGCTCGGGGGCCTCTCGGGATTCCTCTCCCGTCGATGCCGGGGCCTAAGCCTGCCGGGAGCCAGTGTGAGGAAGCCCGCCCGTGACAAGTTATGAGGAAGGAAGCTGACATAAGCAAGGCGTGCTCAGACTTCAGGAACCCCTCTGGAAATTTTTAAGCATGTACCCCAACAAAAATCTGCCGGTTTTTGTGCTCTGCTTTTTCACTCTTCTGACCTTTTCTGGAAAAAGTCAATTCAGGGCGTTAGTCTTCTGCATTTGAAAGAGTGTTTCAATCCAAAAACCCTCTGATGGCTTTCTAGCCTGCCTGTAGGACTCGTACAGCTGCGCTTGTGATTGTTTGAGGCCTCCTGACCGCAGGAGGCACAGGAAGCTTAAAACATCCTAGGAATGCAGGAGCTTCCGAGGAGTCAAAAAGCTTTAGAATAGGACTGATTAAAAGTTTCATTTTTTGGGTCAATGCTTGCTGCCAAATTTTCATATCCTTTATTTTTAGATATAGTTGGTATATAGAAAAACAAGTAGTAGACCTGGTATTAGCAACATTAGATCTTTGAGTTAAGTACCTTCTTTGTTATAACCCACTGCACCTTTGTTCTATAGAGATGTAACTTTAATGCTTTAAGGAGATGCAGATTAAAGAAAAACACTTCAGGGGAAACAAAATTAACATTCATTAAGGAAGAGAGCCAAAAAGTGTTAACAAGCCTCTTGGCCAGAAGATAATGTAAATCACCTGAGACCTTTTGTATACAAAATGATATACAGAAAGAATCTGGGTTGTGAACGCTACATAATTTTGTGTTATCCATTGATCTCCATGTTTTATCAAAAGTATAAAAGGCCTTCTGAACAATAAAGGAGGAGGCCAGGGGCCGGGGGCCAGTTTCTCGGACCAGCTTCTCGAACTAGTCTCTCAGCCTGGTTTCTTGGGACTCTGGCTCCCCCCGTGTCTTTCTCTCTCTTTCTTCTTCTCTACCTTTCCTTCTCTCTGCTCTTTACTTTAACTTCAGGCTGAATCTCCACCTGGAGTGCGGAGGCTCGCCAGGTCTACTTACTTGCCCTGGCTGTTAAGACCCGCACGAAAGGGAGCTTAAGGCGAGGCACCCTTAGATATTCAAGCGGGCGCCGGTGGCCCAACGTAGGTGGTGCAAATTCCTTGTCTGGAATTTTATTGGCCTTCCGCGTAAACCAAGCTATTCAGCCCTCTTCCTCCACTTAATCTTCTTACTACACTATAGTTTCCTAATCTAATCTTACATTAATAAATAAACAAGTCTTTCCACGCCAACGCCGACCACCCTTCGAATTCCCTGGATCCACCGGGGCTGGACCCCGGCATAAGACCTTGTGTGGAGTCGGTGCCGGAACCTGAGGATTCCTCTCCAGTGCTGACATGGATCTTGGGGTACTTCTGAGTCTCCCCAGGGGAGTCAGTCTTCGTCGCGAGTGGGGCATGCACGTGCGCTTTCCTCCCGAGCTGTAGCAGCAGTGTCATGCTCCCTTCGCGTGGATCAAGGGATCTGTGGCTTTCCCACGAGGCTTTCCTCGAGGCTTTCCCACGAGGAGGCTTTCCCGCAGGGCTGTCCCACGTGCCACCGTGGTGTGAGTCGATCCTCGGCTTGAAAGTCGAGGCAGTGCAGGGAAAACAGGTTTCCCTGGAATGACTGAGACATCTGGGGGACTCTGGGAATGGTGGCACGACCCTGGAGTTCCTCTCGCCTTTCCTGTGGAGAGCGCCTCCTCTTGAGATGCGACGGGAACGCCGGGAATTCTTTCCCGACCACGCAGGAAAGGATCCCTCCTCTCGAGCTAGGAGGCGGAAACGGGGCTTCTCTGGATGAGGGCGGGACTCTCGTGATTCCTCTCGAGTGGAGACGGGTATGTCGGGGAACTTCTTGAGTTGCAGCAAGGGTGTGAAGGACCCTTTGGAAGTTCCAGAGGTTAGGTGTGATTAGCCTCGAGACGCCTCAGCGGAAATGGGCCTCATCTCGCCTGGAGGGGAGAACCTCCTGGATTTTCTCGAGTAGCGGCAGGTGCTCTCGACTTATGACGGGGACCTCAGGGACCCGCTCTGGTGGCCTCAGGAAAGGCCAGTCCCCATGCGAGTTGCTCGGGGGCCTCTCGGGATTCCTCTCCCGTCGATGCCGGGGCCTAAGCCTGCCGGGAGCCAGTGTGAGGAAGCCCGCCCGTGACAAGTTTATGAGGAAGGAAGCTGACATAAGCAAGGCGTGCTCAGACTTCAGGAACCCCTCTGGAAATTTTTAAGCATGTACCCCAACAAAAATCTGCCGGTTTTTGTGCTCTGCTTTTTCACTCTTCTGACCTTTTCTGGAAAAAGTCAATTCAGGGCGTTAGTCTTCTGCATTTGAAAGAGTGTTTCAATCCAAAAACCCTCTGCTGGCTTTCTAGCCTGCCTGTAGGACTCGTACAGCTGCGCTTGTGATTGTTTGAGGCCTCCTGACCGCAGGAGGCACAGGAAGCTTAAAACATCCTAGGAATGCAGGAGCTTCCGAGGAGTCAAAAGCTTTAGAATAGGACTGATTAAAAGTTTCATTTTTTGGGTCAATGCTTGCTGCCAAATTTTCATATCCTTTATTTTTAGATATAGTTGGTATATAGAAAAACAAGTAGTAGACCTGGTATTAGCAACATTAGATCTTTGAGTTAAGTACCTTCTTTGTTATAACCCACTGCACCTTTGTTCTATAGAGATGTAACTTTAATGCTTTAAGGAGATGCAGATTAAAGAAAAACACTTCAGGGGAAACAAAATTAACATTCATTAAGGAAGAGAGCCAAAAAGTGTTAACAAGCCTCTTGGCCAGAAGATAATGTAAATCACCTGAGACCTTTTGTATACAAAATGATATACAGAAAGAATCTGGGTTGTGAACGCTACATAATTTTGTGTTATCCATTGATCTCCATGTTTTATCAAAAGTATAAAAGGCCTTCTGAACAATAAAGGAGGAGGCCAGGGGCCGGGGGCCAGTTTCTCGGACCAGCTTCTCGAACTAGTCTCTCAGCCTGGTTTCTTGGGACTCTGGCTCCCCCCGTGTCTTTCTCTCTCTTTCTTCTTCTCTACCTTTCCTTCTCTCTGCTCTTTACTTTAACTTCAGGCTGAATCTCCACCTGGAGTGCGGAGGCTCGCCAGGTCTACTTACTTGCCCGGCTGTTAAGACCCGCACGAAAGGGAGCTTAAGGCGAGGCACCCTTAGATATTCAAGCGGGCGCCGGTGGCCCAACGTAGGTGGTGCAAATTCCTTGTCTGGAATTTTATTGGCCTTCCGCGTAAACCAAGCTATTCAGCCCTCTTTCTCCACTTAATCTTCTTACTACACTATAGTTTCCTAATCTAATCTTACATTAATAAATAAACAAGTCTTTCCACGCCAACGCCGACCACCCTTCGAATTCCCTGGATCCACCGGGGCTGGACCCGGCATAAGACCTTGTGTGGAGTCTGTGCCGGAACCTGAGGATTCCTCTCCAGTGCTGACATGGATCTTGGGGTACTTCTGAAGTCTCCCCAGGGGAGTCAGTCTTCGTCGCGAGTGGGGGCATGCACGTGCGCTTTCCTCCCGAGCTGTAGCAGCAGTGTCATGCTCCCCTTCGCGTGGATCAAGGGATCTGTGGCTTTCCCACGAGGCTTTCCCTCGAGGCTTTCCCACGAGGCTTTCCCCAAGGCTTTCCCGCAGGGCTGTCCCACGTGCCACCGTGGTGTGAGTCGATCCTCGGCTTGAAAGTCGAGGCAGTACAGGGAAAACAGGTTTCCCTGGAATGAACTGAGACATCTGGGGGACTCTGGGAATGGTGGCACGACCCTGGAGTTCCTCTCGCCTTTCCTGTGGAGAGCGCCTCTTCTTGAGATGCCACGGGAACGCCGGGAATTCTTTCCCGACCACGCAGGGAAAGGATCCCTCCTCTCGATCTGGGAGGCGGAAACGGGGCTTCTCTGGATGAGGGCGGGACTCTCGTGATTCCTTTCGAGTGGAGACGGGTATGTCGGGGAACTTCTTGAGTTGCCAGCAAGGGTGTGAAGGACCCTTTGGAAGTTCCAGAGGTTAGGTGTGATTAGCCTCGAGACGCCTCAGCGGAAATGGGCCTCATCTCGCCTGGAGGGGAGAACCTCCTGGATTTTCTCGAGTAGCGGCAGGTGCTCTCGACTTATGACGGGGACCTCAGGGACCCGCTCTGGTGGCCTCAGGAAAGGCCAGTCCCCATGCGAGTTGCTCGGGGGCCTCTCGGGATTCCTCTCCCGTCGATGCCGGGGCCTAAGCCTGCCGGGAGCCAGTGTGAGGAAGCCCGCCCGTGACAAGTTTATGAGGAAGGAAGCTCACATAAGCAAGGCGTGCTCAGACTTCAGGAACCCCTCTGGAAATTTTTAAGCATGTACCCCAACAAAAATCTGCCGGTTTTTGTGCTCTGCTTTTTCACTCTTCTGACCTTTTCTGGAAAAAGTCAATTCAGGGCGTTAGTCTTCTGCATTTGAAAGAGTGTTTCAATCCAAAAACCCTCTGATGGCTTTCTAGCCTGCCTGTAGGACTCGTACAGCTGCGCTTGTGATTGTTTGAGGCCTCCTGACCGCAGGAGGCACAGGAAGCTTAAAACATCCTAGGAATGCAGGAGCTTCCGAGGAGTCAAAAGCTTTAGAATAGGACTGATTAAAAGTTTCATTTTTTGGCGTCAATGCTTGCTGCCAAATTTTCATATCCTTTATTTTTAGATATAGTTGGTATATAGAAAAACAAGTAGTAGACCTGGTATTAGCAACATTTAGATCTTTGAGTTAAGTACCTTCTTTGTTTATAACCCACTGCACCTTTGTTCTATAGAGATGTAACTTTAATGCTTTAAGGAGATGCAGATTAAAGAAAAACACTTCAGGGGAAACAAAATTAACATTCATTAAGGAAGAGAGCCAAAAAGTGTTAACAAGCCTCTTGGCCAGAAGATAATGTAAATCACCTGAGACCTTTTGTATACAAAATGATATACAGAAAGAATCTGGGTTGTGAACGCTACATAATTTTGTGTTATCCATTGATCTCCATGTTTTATCAAAAGTATAAAAGGCCTTCTGAACAATAAAGGAGGAGGCCAGGGGCCGGGGGCCAGTTTCTCGGACCAGCTTCTCGAACTAGTCTCTCAGCCTGGTTTCTTGGGACTCTGGCTCCCCCCGTGTCTTTCTCTCTCTTTCTTCTTCTCTACCTTTCCTTCTCTCTGCTCTTTACTTTAACTTCAGGCTGAATCTCCACCTGGAGTGCGGAGGCTCGCCAGGTCTACTTACTTGCCCCGGCTGTTAAGACCCGCACGAAAGGGAGCTTAAGGCGAGGCACCCTTAGATATTCAAGCGGGCGCCGGTGGCCCAACGTAGGTGGTGCAAATTCCTTGTCTGGAATTTTATTGGCCTTCCGCGTAAACCAAGCTATTCAGCCCTCTTCCTCCACTTAATCTTCTTACTACACTATAGTTTCCTAATCTAATCTTACATTAATAAATAAACAAGTCTTTCCACGCCAACGCCAGACCACCCTTCGAATTCCCTGGATCCACCGGGGCTGGACCCCGGCCATAAGACCTTGTGTGGAGTCAGTGCCGGAACCTGAGGAATCCTCTCCAGTGCTGACATGGATCTTGGGGTACTTCTGAAGTCTCCCCAGGGGAGTCAGTCTTCGTCGCGAGTGGGGGCATGCACGTGCGCTTTCCTCCCGAGCTGTAAGCAGCAGTGTCACGCTTCCCTTCGCGTGGATCAAGGGATCTGTGGCTTTCCCTCGAGGCTTTCCCACCAGGCCTTTCCCGCAGGGCTGTCCCACGTGCCACCGTGGTGTGAGTCGATCCTCGGCTTGAAAGTTGAGGCAGTGCAGGGAAAACAGGTTTCCCTTGGAATGGATTGAGACATCTGGGGGACTCTGGGAATGGTGGCCACGACCCTGGAGTTCCTCTCCCCTTTCCTGTGGAGAGTGCCTCCTCTTGAGATGCGTCGGGAACGCGGGAATTCTTTCCTGAACAGGCAGGGAAAGGATCCCTACTCTCGAGCTAGGAGGCGGAAACGGGGTTCCTCTGGATGTGGGCGGGACTCTCGTGCTTCCTCTCGAGTGGAGACGGGTATTTTGGGGATCTTCTTGAGTTGCAGCAAGGGTGTGAAGGACCCATAGGAAGTTCCAGAGGTTAGGTGTGATTAGCCTCGAGACGCCTCAGAGGAAATGGGCCTCATCTCGCCTGGAGGGGAGAACCTCCTGGATTTTCTCGAGTTACGGCAGGTGCTCTCGACTTACGACGGGGACCTCAGGAACCCGCTCTGGTGGCCTCAGGAAAGGCCAGTCCCCATTCGTGATGCTCGGTGGTCTCTCGGGATTCCTCTCCCGTCGATGCCCGGCCTAAGACCTTGTGTGGAGTCAGTCCCGGAACCTGAGGATTCCTCTCCAGTGCTGACATGGATCTTGGGGTACTTCTGGAGTCTCCCCAGGGGAGTCAGATCTCGTCTTGCAGTGGGGGCATGCACGTTCGCTTTCCTCCCGAGCTGTAGCAGCATTTTCAAGCTTCCCTTCGAGTGGATCAAGGCATCTGTGGATTTCCCTCGAGGCTTTCCCACCGAGGCTTTCTCTCCGAGGCTTTCCCACAGGGCTGTCCCACGTGCCACCGTGGTTGTGACTCTATCCTCGGATTGAAAGTCGAGGCAGTGCAGGGAAAACAGGTTTCCCTGGAATTGACTGAGACATCCGGGGGACTCTGGGAATGATGGCACGACCTGGAGTTCCTCTCACCTTTACTGTTTAGAGCGCCTCCTCTTGAGATGCGATGGAAATGCCAGGAATTCTTTCCCGACAAGTAGGGAAAGGATCCCTCATCTCGAGCTACGAGCCGGAAACGGAGCTCCTCTGGATGTGGCCGGGACCCTCGTGCTTCCTCTTGAGTGGAGACGGGTATGTCGGGGAACTTCTTGAGTTGCAGCATGACTGTGAAAGACTCTTTAGAAGTTCCAGAGTTCACGTGTGATTAGCCTCGAGACACCTCAGTGGAAACGGGCCTCATCTCACCTGCAGGGGAGAACCTCCTGGATTTTACCGAGTTGCGGCAGGTGCTCTCGACTTACGACGGGGACCTCATGGACCCGCTCTGGTGACCTCAGGAAAGGCCAGTCCCCATGCGAGTTGCTAGAGGTCCTGTCGCTATTCCTCTCCCGTCGATGCCAGGGCCTAAGACCTTGTGTGGAGTCGGGGCTGGAACCTGAGGATTCCTCTCCAGGGCTGACATGCATCTTGGGGTATTTCTGGATTCTCACCAGGGGAGTCAGTTCTCGTGTCGAGTAGGGGCATGCACGTGCGCTTTCCTGCCGTGCTGTAGCAGCAGTGTCACGCTTTCCGTCGCCGTGGATTAAGGGATCTGTGGCTTTCCCTCGAGGCTTTCCCACGAGGCTTTCCCACAGGGTTGTCACACGTACCACCGTGGTGTGAGTCGATCCTCGGCGTGAAAAGTCGAAGCAGTGCAGGGAAAACAGGATCCTCTGGAATGGACTGAGACATCTGGGGGACTCTTGGAATGGTGGCACAGACCCATGAGTTCCTCTCGCCTTTCCTGTGCAGCGCGCCTCCCTCTTGAGATGCGGTCGAAACGTCGGGAATTCTTTCCCGAGGAAGCAGGGAAGGATCCCTCATCTCGAGCTTGGAGGCGGAAACGGAGCTCCTCTGGCGGTGGCCCGGACCCTCGTGCTTCCTCTGGAGTGGAGACGGGTATGTCGGGGGAACTTCTTGAGTTTTAGCAAGGGGTGTTTACGACACTTTGGAAGTTCCAGAGTTTAGGTGTGATTACTCTCGAGACGCCGCAGAGAAAATGGGCCTCATCTCGACTGGAGCAGAGAACCTCCTGGATTTTCTCGAGTTGCGGCAGGTACTCTCGACATACGACCGTGACCTCAGGGACAGTGTAGCAGATGTGTCACGCTTCCCGTCGCGGGGATCAAGGGATCTGTGGCTTTCCCTCGAGGCTTTCTCACAGGGCTGTCCCACATGCCACCATGGGTGTGAGTGGATCCTCGGCGTGAAATTCGAGGCAGTGCTGGGAAAACGGGTTCCTCTGAAATGGACTGAGACATCTGGGGGACTCTTGAAATGGTGGCACGACCCTGGAGTTCCTCTTGCCTTTCCTATTGAGAACCCTTGCTCTTGAGATGCCATGGAAACGCCAAAAAATCTTTCCTGACTAAGCAGGATAGGATCCTTCATCTCGGAAACGGGTTCCTCTGAATGTGGGCGGGACCCCCGTGCTTCCTCTTGTGTGGAGACGGGTATGTCGGGGAACTTCTTGAGTTGCAGCAAGGACCCTTTTTAATTTCCAGAGGTTAGGTGTGATGAGGCCTCCAGACACCTCAGAGGAAATGGGCCTCATCCCGCCTGGAGGGGAGAACCTCCTGGATTTTACCCAGTTGCGGCAGGTGCTCTCGAGTTACGACGGGTCCTCAGGGACCCGCTCTGGTGGCCTCAGGAAAGTCCAGTCCCCATGTGAGTTTACCAGGGGGCCTCTAGGGATTCCTCTCCATCGATGCCGGTGCCTAAGACCTTGTGTGGAGTCGGGGCCAGACCCTGAGGATGCCTCTCCAGTGCTGACATGGATCTTGGGGGTACTTCTGGAGTCTCACCAGGGGAGTCAGTCCTCATCTCGTGTGGGGGCATGCACCTGCCATTTCCTCACGACCTGCAGCAGCAGTGTCACGCTTGCCGACGTGTGGATCAAGGGATCTGTCGCTTTCCATTGAGGCTTTCCCACGAGGCTTTCCAACAGGGCTGTCCCACGTGCCACAGTGGTGTGAGTCGATCCTCGGTGTGAACGTCGAGGCAGTGCAGGGAAAACAGTTTCTTCTGGAATGGACTTAGACATCTGGGGGACTCTTGGAATGCTGGCAAGGCCCTGAAGTTCCTCTCGTCTTTCCTGTTGAGAGCGCCTCCTCTTGAGATGCGACGGGAAGGCCGGGAATTCTTTCCCGACGACGAAGGGAAAGGATCCCTCTTCTCGAGCTACGAGGCGGAAACGGGGCTCAGCTGGATATGGGCGGGACCCTCGTCCTTCCTCTCGAGTGGATATGGGTATGTCGGAGAACTTCTTGACTTGCAGCAAGGGTGTGAAGGACCCTTTGGAAGTTCCAGAGGTTAGGTGTGATTAGCCTCGAGACGCCTCAGCGGAAATGGGCCTCATCTCGCCTGGATGGGAGAACCTCCTGGATTTTCTCGAGTTGCGGCAGGTGCTCTCGAGTTACGACGGAGACCTCAGGGACCCGCTCTGGTGACCTCAGGAAAGGCCAGTCCCCATGCGAGGTGCTAGGGGCCTCTCAGTTTTCCTCTCCGTCGATGCCGGGCCTAAGACCTTGTGTGGAGTCGGGACCGGACCTGAGGATTCCTCTGCAGTGCTGACATGGATCTTGGCGTACTTCTGGAGTCTCCCAAGCTTGCGTCAGTACTCGGCTCGAGTGGGGTCATGCACGTGCGCTTTCCTCCCGAGCGGTAGCAGCAGTGTCACGCTTCCCTTCTCGTGGATCAAGGAATCTGTGGCTCTCCCTGGAGTCTTTCCCATGAGGCTTTCCCACAGGGCTATTCCACTTGCCACCATGGTGTGAGTCGATCCTCGGCGTGAAAGTCGAACCAGTGCAGCGAAAACAGGAACCTCCTTCCCCACAGTAGGGGATACACTGTCCCCTTGGGCGGGTATCTCCAAGGCACTCGCGCTGGGGGGTTGCCCGCGGAGGTGCGGGCCTCAGGCTCCACGTGAGAAAAGCCCCAAATGGCATTAGCTGCCAGTCCAGACGCTGGCCCCTCAGGTCTCTGGCCGGAGCCTTGGGCTCCAGGCAACTCAAAGCCCTCGGGGGTGGCACTCTGGGACTGCTGTAGGGAAAGGATGCCAAGAGCCCACGGAGGAGTTGGGGGGGCATGGGGAAACGGAGGCGAGGACAGCGAGGGATCTAGGTGGAGGCGCTGGAGAGAGCGTCTGGTGTCCCGGAATGCCTCGGAGGAGCCAGCGGGGGACAGTCGAGGACCAGGGACCTGTGGAATGTGAAAAGGAGGAAAATCTCAGAGCAAGGCAGGCTGGGAAAGGGGGCGTTGGTGGCCAATTCAAAGGGACCTAGGGGCGTTTCCTGGCGGTGAGTTCCCTTGGCACTGCTGAGGGCCCCTGATTGATCCACTCGGGGTTGAACCCACCCCCCGCTGCGAGGGAGGGCCACAAACCAAAGCCCCCCGAACTACCCGCCCACCCCAACGGGGATCTTGGCGGTCCAGGGCACAGCCGTGCCCGGGAAAAGCCCACTCGCTCCACGGGACTCCGTCCAGGTCTCTGCTTGGAAAGAGGCCAGGGGCGGCCCCCTCCATCTACCCACCCAAACCCTATTGACGTCAGTGGTGGCGGAGACGCCTCCCGTTCTCCAGAGTCCTAAGCTGCTGGGTCCCCGCCCACTCGGCCAGCAGTCTGCAGCGTGCCCGTGTGCCTCTCCCACCATGGCTTGGTTCGGCTCCTCCAGCACCTCAAGCGGTACGTTTGCCCTCGGTCCCTGTGGTCGGATCACATCTCAGGGGATTTGTGGGTGGCCTGGGCAAGGGCTCTCGGCCAATGTGTTGACCCCCCTCCACCCGAGAACGGCTGGGACCCATCGGCCAGGCCCGGGTTTTCCGAGGCGTCAGGTGTGCCCAAATTCGGAGGGCGTGGCATCGTTCGTTCATCTTGCTCCTTTGGCACACACATGGCTTCTCCGTTCTCTTTTCTGGGAAGACAGTGTTGTTTCAGGGGGCGTGCTGCGGGGGCGGGGGCCGGGTTGCGGGGTGGTGGGAGCGGGTGCTGTGCTGGGATGAGGCCCTTTATCCTCACATCTTCATGTGGGAATGGGAGTCGGGGAGCTCTGTGGCCTTGCTGCCTTCAGTGGCTTCCTCTGCACAGGGGCCTAGTGGCTTCTGCCTTTTGTCATGCGTTACGGGGTTTGGGCGTCGCTTTGGTGGCCTTGGCCTTTGCCTTGGCCTGGCCTTGGCCTTGCCTTTGGTGTTGCCGTTGCCCTTGCCTTGGTCTTGGCTTGACCTTGCCCTGCCCTTGAACTTGAACTGACCCTTGAACTTGACCTTGACCTTGAACTTGAACTTG